>NC_060271.1:8454031-8555230 GCF_021613505.1 Equus quagga | reverse complement strand
ATTTTGCAGATGAGGAAACTGAAATTCATTAATTAAGTAACTTATCAAATAATAGCAATTACTGGGATTCAATGAACTTGGATTGGTCTGCTCACTTATTTCTCTCTCTCTCTCTGACACACATACACACACCAACACACACTGGTACAAATCAGCTCAGTGTAGCCTCCCCTCTTAAATCTGTTATTCCATTTGCCACTAAAGAAATACTGAGTTTTGATAATTTAATTTTTATTAGAAAGAAAAGAAATCTGCTTCTCAGTTTATCAAGTTACCATAATCATAAAACTTCACCATTTAGTTGCTTATTGTCATAGGTGTCAACTTAGTGGAGCTCTGAACAGTTCAAATGAGTGAATGTATAAAACACTATGTTTGCTCCTGCAGAGCATACAAAGATGAGGAAGACAGTTCTTACTCCCAATTCTTAGAATTTACAAAAGGGAGGAACACAAGCATACAAATTAAAGTGTAACCAAATGTCCCTGCCTCTGGGAAGCCATTTTTTCACTACCCCCATTTGTTAGCAAAATTGGTTTCTCCCTTGTCTGTGACTCCATTGTATTTACATAAACTTCAATTGTCATTGTTTACATATCTGTCTTACACTATACTTTGCAATCCCCAAGGAACAGGACGTTATCCTTGCAACTTTAAGGGCCAGCATAGTTACAGGCCTGTAAGTGTTGTTTGACAAATGTCAAGTGAATGAATAGATTGATTAAAAAAGTAGTATTAGCCAAAGGTTAACCATATGCTAGACATTATCTAGTACTATGACTACTTCAATCTTCAAAATAAACCTAGGAGTAATTATTTTTGTAACCACTAACTCTTTTAGTCTTCACAATAACTCTAGGAGTAATTATCTGTGTTCTACAGTTGTAGAGACTAAGATACAAAGAGGTTAATTAAGTTGTCTGTGGTTACTCAGATGGTGAGTGATAGAGCCACGTGGGAGGAACAAAGGAAAGAAAGAAGAAAAAAGGAAAAATGAAAAGAATTTGAATAGAAGAATAGAAATATGAACTAATTTTTATGAGGGTGGGAGAAGGTGGCACGGGAAGAGGGATATAGGCAAAGTTTCTTAAAGAAAGGTCTTGAAGGAAGGTGATAATTGCTGTAGGTATTCTAGGTGGAAGAAATAGTATGATTAAATGATAAAGTGGGAGAGAGTACCAAGTATATTTGAGGAACAGCAAAGTGAGCATTTAGCTAAAGCTGGGAGATATATGGTATCAAATTCAATAATTTATTCAAGGAATATTTATTGAGCATTTACTCTGGGCCTGTATGGGAAAATAAACCTGGAAGGGAAGTGTTACACACAGAATGAAGGCGTGTGAATGCCAGCATAAAAATCTGTACATAAATCAGCAAGTATTGGGTTGCCATTGAAGATAAGTAAGCAAGGCTGAATGTGATTCATTCTGCACTTTAAAAATATTAACCTTGCAGCAATGGATGGAATGACTATAGCGGAGGCTTATGAATTTACTTGGTAGGTAACACCATGTGGTAAGTATGTGGTAATTGTGAGAGTCTGTATTCAGACAGCAGCTCCTATTAAGTGAAGGGTGGGGGATCCAGTGTCAGGGGAATGTCTTTAATTTGACACCTGCCAAACACAATGCATCAGGGAGAAGAAAATGGTCACCATCAGAAAGATCAAAGTAGATGACACACTCTCAATCAGAAATTCTTTTTTATTTAAAAAAATAAAAAGGAGGACTGTGTGGTTTTATTTTTCTATAAAGCCATTGTGTAATGGTTCTGCTTATAAACGATCTCATTTTCAACGTGAAAATATTTAATAAGTACATTTCTGACTCCTAACACATGTCTAAAGACCTCTGATTCTAAAATTCTTAATTTCTCAAATTGTGAGTTGACATTTCTTAGCCAATGATGGAAAGAAGAGGGCCATTAGTAATCTCTAAAGAAAAAATGGTGCACAACAAAAATGTATGAAAATATGAAGGTTTTTTCCTCCTTTGTATAAGCATTATTAAACCAGGAATTTTTAAAACTACATAGATTCAAATCGTCGGCATTATAATAAGGGGTCTGGACATAGTTCACAGTGTTAACATTATTTCTCCAGAAACCAAGAGTGTCCTTGTTAAACTGTAAAATGAGATTTTTGCCTTCTTGCAACTCTGTTCTCACAGCTGAACTGTCACAGCATGAAAACATTCCCCTACTGGTGAAGCTTTAGATACCTATTTCCCTGGTGAAGGAGTGCAAAGGAACTGAAAGAGTTATTGACAATTCATACAGTATTCTATACCCGACTAGAGTACAACTACAAGCAAAGAAAATATTTTAACTCTGAAGGGAGATGGGGCAACAAAGTTTTAAATGATTGTTGACTTCAGTGAGTAGTGTTGAAAACGTCAGAAGACTATAGTCTATCAGGTTTGTAAGAGACTCAAGATTACACAAGACTCTAATTATAGGAAGTCTGTTTCTTTGTCCTGTTTGCTAAGTCGAAGGTTAATGAGAAGTACACTTAAGACAACATCTCCTGTTATTATTGCAAAGTATTTCTCATGCAACATAAAAATGTAAATGAAAAAGTATTTTAATTTAGTTCTTCATTAACTTCTTTTTAAAAAAAATAGCTTTCTTGAGGTATAATTTATATGCGATAAAATTTACTCATTTTTTAAGCGTTCAATTCAATGATTTTTAGTAAATTTACAGAGTTGTGCAACCATCGCCACTATTTAAATCCCAAATCCATTAAATTCTTGATCTAAGATATTTCCATAAATTCAGGGCAGCCACTGGTATCTAAAGCTACTATATATTCAAAGCTGAACAAATTTCTGCACCTGAGCAGGAAAAGTGCAAACTAACCTCACTTTTAATGGCCTTTATAACCAATCCTGCCCTGGGACTGGAAAGAAAATGTTCAGGTGCTTTCTCTGAAAGTTAAACCATTCTAAGTATTAAGTTATGGCACACTGTCTTGGAAAGAAATTAATTATATTTTTGTTGGTAACACATTTCAGGCTGTTTACACAGCTGACATTTCTCAGCTGTACCCAATTCATGCCCTAAGCTGCGAAGACAACCTTGTTTTGTAGCAGATGCCTCCACTTGAGTGATTTAAATAAGTATAAAAACACCACTGCCTGCAACAATATAGATTACAAGCACAGCGTTATGAGTTTTTATAGTCCTAATGAAAGAAAGGTTTCATGACATTTCTTTGGCTAGGATCTCCTTAGAAGACTACAGTTATAAGCCATTTTTGCCAAAACTCAAGCACTGGAGCTAGTGGATCTGTTATGGCACCAGTTAAAAGCAGCCTGGCCCTAAACATCTTTGTTGTATCAAATCATTCAGCTCAAGGCAACGTCCTGCCAATGTGGCAACATTTGCTCTGGGGAGGTGTGGGCAGGCATCACTTCATAGGTTCTGGGACAAGGTGCAAATGTGAATAATGAGGCAAAAAGAATCAAGCCTCTTGATAGAGATTCCCTCTTCTATTTGCTGTGACTTAAAGCACCAAGTAGCAGTTCAGTCTCAGATATGGTAAGTGTTAGCTGCTTTCTCTATTTTCCTATAATGATGACACTGCATTAGAACTCTTTGCTAAAAAATTGAATGTTACAACAATCATTAAAACATGGGCCTCATTAAAGACTGTGTCAACTCAGTTTGATGATTTAACACCTAAAATGTATAAAGTATTATGCTACAGAGGAATTTACCACATTTCAATGAATTTGCCTATCACTCTTGAAACTTGTATCTGATAAGCCTACTTCAATCTGGTTTCTACGAGGGTGGGGTCCAAGAGCAATTGGCTTTTCCAACCTATGAAGTCCCACATTTCTAGACTTTATTACCTTATGCTCATGCTCTTAACCTAGACAATTTTTTTACTTTAAACTTTTTATCATAGAAAATTTCAAATATATACAAAAGTTGAGACAATAGTATAATAAACACAATATATGCATCGCACAGCTTCAACAATTATCAACAGATGGCTAATTTGGATTCTTCTATATCCCCACTAACTCCCCCAACCCCACAGATTATTCTGAAGCAAATCTCAGATACCATTTCATTTACTTAAACCAGCCAGTCTTTGCCTGTGATCATTTTCTGAGTTATATTAATATTAATCACAATACTGACTCATTTATTGAGTGTCTATTATGAGCCAAGTACTCTGTGTGTGTATATCTATATACATAAAATTGCTAATTCTCACAACAGTGCTGCAAATTAGTGAGGTAACTGAAGCTCAGAAAATTTAAGTGATATGCTTAGATCTTATTTTCTTCGATTAATGTTATTATTTCTTGTAGCAGGCTATTAGACAATGTTAAGAACATTTCTAGTTTCTTCATGTCTCCTCAAGTAAACAGAAGGCTATCATTTATGAATATTACTCTATTTTTGTAAAAATAAATGTAGCACATTTTCTGTCAAATTTCTCACTCCAACAGGGGAAAAAACCAAACTAAAATCAACCACCACAACCCTACTCTTTAGCCATGGACAATCAGTCAATAATTCTAATGATATACTATAATATCAATGTTAAAATCAGTTGTTTAGAAATACATGTAAGTGGCTAAACATAAACAATTGTTTTTCTGGATGGCTTCACTTAAAAAGTTTTGCTATTTTCCAATTCTTTTTAAAGTTCCGTAATCCACAAAGTGTTTTCCAAAGGCATTTCTTCCAGTTTTTTATTGTAATGAAAATTATGGGTCTATTTAAGAACAGAGTGCTATTAATATTAACTGTAAAAATTAACTTTTTTTTTTTTTAAAGATTTTATTTTTTCCCCATTTTCTCCCCAAAGCCCCCGGTACATAGTTGTATATTCTTTGTTGTGGGTCCTTTTAGTTGTGGCATGTGGGACGCTGCCTCAGCATGGTCTGATGAGCAGTGCCATGTCCGCGCCCAGGATTCGAACCAACGAAACACTGGGCCGCCTGCAGCGGAGCACGCGAACTTAACCACTCGGCCACGGGGCCAGCCCCAAAATTAACTATTTTTTAAAGTACCAGTCTACTACAGGAAACAAAGTTTCAGAATTAAATATAATGATTAAGTTGATTTTGAGACATCTGTAATTTAGGCAAAAATTTTTTTGTGCTTAGGATATTTCATAAGTAATGTCTGAATATATTCTATTCATCAAGGAAAAGTTTAAATCAAATCAAGCAGCATCCAATACGGCAGCCATTGGCCACATGATGCCATCGAGCACTTGAAATGTGGCTGGTGTGACTAGGGATCTGATTTTTACATTCAATTTACTTTTCAGCATTTTTTTTTCCTTTTAACCCATTATAGAGCCATTATTATTCCATATTACAGGTGAGGAAATAAATTTTAGAGTCAAATCTTTATCTTAAAAAAAAAAATCAAGTTCCGGATAGTGATATTGTAACATTACCAACTGAATGCTCACACACTTGGCTTATGATGTCTCTTTTGCAAGTGAATTAAAATTATTATAATTCTTTTTATTTTCACACTATATGATTTATAAAATTCTTTCAATAGAACATTCAAAGCATTTGATTCTGCTTATTATCACAGCCAATTAGACTGAAAGTGGCAAAAGAGAGAAGAGGAAATAAAACTGATAACTCAACTGTCACTTACTGAGTCATCTGTGGCAGTAGTTGGCCAGCCCTCCCATAACTGATGGCGAACAGGGATGCTTGTAAGGTCATACACATTTCTCTTTACCTATAAAAAGAAATGGACAGTACAATTAAAATAGAGTTCCCATATGACTTACCATAGTTGCCAGTCAATTTATGTGATATACACTATATTCCCTCTGTTTTCTTCTGGATTCAGAACAAGAATTTAAAACCAGGAAAACACAAGTCAGAAAAATTTTGTAAAAAAATCTCAAATTTAAATGCACATTCTCAATGAAGCCTAGATGAAACAATAATTCAAGAAACATTCCCCCTCTGCCAATCATTGTTATATTCTTTGACAGCTTTAAGTTTCTTATCAGTCAAGAAATTTCAGGGACACCGCTCACCTAGGACACACTATAATTATAAATTTCTATAATCTATTTAATTTTTAAAATGACTCAAGATGTGCAACGATTTAAACAAAAGATATATTTCAAGTTTCTATATGGGAGAGAGAAGGATGGTAGTCTTTTTTTAGAGGGGGCAGGGGGAAATACCTGAAGTTTTCATTATTGTTCAAAGTAAGTTTCAAAGATATGAAAACTTACTAATCAAGCAGCACAGGTTATTTCTTTGAAGTCGCCCCAAATTAAAAACTATTTCAATAGAATATTTATTAACTGAGAGCCACCTATCAATACACTATTTAGGCCCCTCCTGCAAAGAAAATACAGTAAAGATACTTTTCATTTTAAATATTGTTAAAGATGAAAAACTGTTTTTCTCAATACGAAATTATACCTTTCACTTCAAAAGGAGAGAAGGTAATTTATCAGAATAAATGTTGGAAAGTTAAATGCTATGTTATCCAGTAATTAAGAAGTATCATATCTTTCTTCAGCTTTTTTCTAAATAGGTTAAAAAATTCTATTTCATTCTGTATTTATAAATAAAATAAATTATCAAATTGTAAGAATGGAGAGATCATTCATCTTAATTAACTCTTCAGTTAATTATGGGATTACCCTACTGTAACAAATGAAGCTAGTATTGAAATGTTGTACATAATATGTTCTATAACATGACTTCAATGTGGAAAACAAGCAGGATTCATTCATGTTTTAAAAATGCAGAAGCCTAAAGTATCGTGTTGTCCAATTACAGCATTTTGTATCATATTACTGTTTATTATACATAAACACATCTAAGTTACCCTTCCAGTGAAATAGAGATATACATTCACTGGGGAAAGAAAAAGAAACACAAAACATGGAACTCAATCTATTTTTATCTCTCATGTACACCTGTGGAAAAAGACTTAGTAAATGAGAACTGAGGAGCTTGGGGGCATGGCTTGATCCCCACTCAATTCAAACAAACAGCTTTTCTTCAGAGGTTCTTAGCAATGGCCAGTCTACCATGCAGCATTTTGTTTATGGTCAATGACATCAAGTTTGGAAATTTTCATTAGTCAACCAACCCAGCAATTTAACCAAATGCAACTGGACTAATTTCTGACCACTTCCACTAGCTAAGACTATTTTGCCATGCTTAAACATTAGTGCTTTTAAGGAGAAAGGTGTTCCATGAACCCAAAGCATTGTTAATAAAAGAAAGGGAAAGGACAGAAGAGGGGAGTATGAGGAGATTTTAGGCCGCAAGGCCAAAAAGATTTGTTTTTTTTTTTTTTTTTAAAGATTTTATTTTTCCTTTTTCTCCCCAAAGCCCCCCAGTACATAGTTGTATATTCTTCGCTGTGGGTCCTTCTAGTTGTGGCATGTGGGACGCTGCCTCAGCGTGGTTTGATGAGCAGTGCCATGTCCGCGCCCAGGATTCGAACCAACGAAACACTGGGCCGCCTGCAGCGGAGCGCGCGAACTTAACCACTCAGCCACGGGGCCAGCCCCAAGATTCGTTTCTTAAAGTAATTTTTCGATTATATCATCGAGATACACCAAGCTTTATCAGCTATTTTGGCAAAAAAAATCAGGACAAATATTTACTTCTGTTGGAAAGGTGGCAAGCACCCCAGCACTGAAGAATATACACAAATACTATGAGTTGATTATATAAAAAAATAACTTTGGACTGGGATTCCTTAAATTCCACCTTAATTCCAAAACACAACAATATGGTATTATGAAATAAACAGTATTTTTCTTCTTTCATTAACTCATCTGTAACGGCACTGAATTGAATAACATTCCTTTGCTATTCTAAGCCTGAAAAGCATGTTCTGGCTATAGTGTTATGTTGGTATAAAGCACAACGCCAGACTGATGTGCTGAACAAAAGTGATCAAAGTTAGAGTAATGTTAGCCATTGCACAAGTATTTGGCTTCATTGTTCTCCCTAGAATGACATCTGTTAAGCAACTTGTCATAGAATAAACTGGTTAATACAGACAGAATTTGGCTGAGAGGGTACAACGTAAAGCATATTAGGTTAATGTTTGATTGTTCCAATGAAAAAGCTAAATTCACAGAGTTTCTGAGATTAAGCCAAAAGAATCTGATGTTAGACCACAATCACTAAGCAAGAATTTAAGTGAAAACAAATTAGTTTTTAAAAAGTAATTCCATGTTTATCAACGCTGTAACCATAGGCAAGTTTCACCATTATGTGGAAGAAACACAAGTGATAAAATAGCAAAAGTACAAAATAAGCGATGGTTTTATTACTAATGGAGTTATAAAAATTCCATTACCTTTATTGATGGTTTTCTTCAATTAAAATTTTAAGTCACAATTCAGCAGGGAAGGAAAAAATCTGACATGTACACAAAGCAAAAATAAAAATGATTCTTTTAAAAAATTAGTATTCTAGGAAATCTGAATGACAAAACACAGCTATGTATAAAATGATGCAGATAAATTTCAGGTTATCATGAAACAAATGAAGAACACAGAGTTCTCTCAGAGAGGGAAGAAAGATGGAAGACAAGAGGAGGGAGCGGGAGGAAGGACTAAAGGGAAAGGGAGAAGGAGAGAGGAAGGGGTGGAAGGGCGGGGGTGGTGGCGGGGGTGGTGGCGGGGAGAAGAAAGAGATTGCTTCCAAAGACTTGAGAGCACTTGAGAGAGGCAGAAAGAACATACACAAGGCTGGGCTGCTGTAGCTGGCACGCCCAGCTGCCATTATTGGGCTACTTCTGATGGAGTTTTATCTTTAGAGATTTGTCTTAAATTTCGGTTAAGGACAAGTGGCACTTCACAGGGTAACACTTCCTAAGGGCCTTTTTGTCTTACACATTTTCTTTGATGAGCATTGGCTCAAGATCATGTTGAACCTTTATAATCTTTTCAATTCTTGTTATGGATTAAGCTCTAAATCTATGAGATTTCAGGCTGCTAAACTATGCAAATGTTTCAGTTAGTCCTGAAGAAATTTAATAAATGCTTTGATTACTAGCTGAACATTAAAATTGTTACAAACTGTACTGTATTTGGATCAAGTGTTCTAGATTGACAATAGATTTTCCAGTTTGTTTTCTAGATATTCTCAAAGGACAATTTCATTTCTTCCCCATTGCTTCAGATAAGACAATCTGTGACTAAGAAAAAAAATATAAGTCAGATTAACTTGAAATGGTACAGAATATGCCACTAGTTTGTTTCTTACTATTCTGCTTTTCGTTTTTAATAAACATCTATTTATAAACCACAATTAATGTAAAAAGCAAGCAGTGATCTCCACATGAAACTTCGTATTTCCTCATGGTGGAAATTTCAACAACAAACACAGCATTAGGGAAAAGATCATTTTATTATGACCTGCTCAATATAAAATTATGTAAGATATTCATCTCCCACAAAGTTTTCTTTTGAGTTCCATAAATTTTCAAACGGTTTTATTTTTTAGTTAAATTTTATCAGAATTTCTCAGGAAAAAATTCTTAGAAAGTTATTCTGCTAAAGGCTAAATTTTGAGGCTCAGAATTAGCTTCAAATAAGTTGTTTGTAGCTATTCAAGTAGAAAACTATAAAACTTGGATAACTTTGTCAGCTATAATAAAGTCATTCCTTGTGAGCTAAGTGTTGGTCAAACTATTGAAAAACATTTCAGAGAATTTTAAATATCATTCAGGGATTATCCTAAGTGAAGGTAGATTCTGAAAATAGAAAGGAAAGTCACAAAGTCTGAGGTACTGTGGCATAATGAGAAGCAGAGAACTAGATTTCCAGTCTTAATTCTGCCCAGCTGTTACTGTGGGCAAGTTGGCGGAACCTCTCTGAGAGTTTACTCAAGGTTAGAAGAGAATACAAGCTCACTTCTGATTTTCAAAGCTCTAAAATCCTATGATTTTATGAAAATATTGGAGTTAATGCTGTAAGCAAGTAATGAGGGAAAGTTTAAAACCATTAAGGCTAGAACATGGAAGAAAAATAGCAAAGAGTTAATAAATACAACACATCAAAAAGGAAAAGTGCTAAGAAGTTCAGGTAAGAAATCAAGATACAATAAGCATTTTAGGTGGTTCTTTTTCTTGGATGAAGAAAAATCTTAGCTTTTGCTTTTATTACACTAAAAAGTCTAGATTTAAAAAAAAAGGGCTATATAATATTTTCCCCTCATAAGACCTCGTTTAAAAATAAAGCTTGTCACACTGGTTTCCGAAATAACTATTCCATCAACCAAATGTTATCAGTGAGGCTATGGTTTTGACAGAATATGTCTAGCTAAGTGATACAGTTGTACAGTTCTATTAATTTATTTGAACATCTTTAAAATTTTGAAATCTGGCCCATGATTCTTCACATATCAAACATTTTAATATAGCAAAAAATAGAAACAAAATATTTAACTGCCATGGGTTTACAACAGCTATCTATTTGTTAGCACTCTCATTTCTAGATTTTCTGAATTAAGACTACTATGGCAAATTACAGCCCTTACAAAAAAGCACCCTGAAACTACAGACATTTGTCTCATTCTCTTATCAATCTTAGAAGAAAAAGGCCTTTGGTCATGTTATAGCCTGAGTGTATCCAAATTTTAAATATATCAAATTTTGACCTCCAAGTATTTCACATTATCAAATGATGCTCTGGTTAAGAGTTTGCTCAACAGTAACTGCACTGAACAAGTAAGTATTTGTGTGTGTGTGTTTAAATCAAAATAAGGCACAGAGACTAGGCTTAGCTCCAGTTTCCTAGCAATCATTGGTGCTCTGAAAGGCTTATAGTTAAGAAACCAATCACTTCTGATCCAGACTGGGTTGGAACACACACTTCCTATCTAAGGATTTTTCTTTTTCTTCTCCTTTTTTAACATTGTACACTTGCGGCAATTGCACATGGATTTGTTTTACTAAGATGCAAGTTAAAACTCTTCAAAAACTCCTTCCTGAACAAAAACACTTGAAACCGGATGGTGCAAGGGGAATGAGAAGGTGGCATCAGTAATCAAATGTTAATTAGCAAGCTTTTTTTTTCCCCTTTCCCTCAGGGCTGGCCTGTGTTGGAGAATTCAAATCAGAAATCAATGCTCCAAGTGTTTAACTATTACTTCTTCTCATTAACCATTTAAAAGACTCAGCAATTCTCTCCTCATAAAAACAGTAACTCAAGACACTTCTTTTTCTCAAATACCATCTTTCCAGAAAACAATGAAGATGTTGTTTGAAGAAAACTATAAAACTGAAGTTGCTTTCAATCAGGCTTTGAACTGACTGTATTCTGCTCTTTTAAAACATCTTTAGCCTGAGTTCTTCATTCCAACTACTGTAACTAAATTTTGCTTTGTATACCATACTTTAAAAACTTTTATAACTCTTACTTGTCTTTAAAGAAATTTGGCAATTGGCATCTTAAGAGAATACTGGGAATGACAGTAAAGCTAATCAGATATGGAAACAAGTTTGAATGCATATAGTTGGAAACGGATTTTAGGCATCCTGAAAAAATACCAAGGATAAGACGTAACACTTTTACTAGAAACACGGTTATATTCATAATCTCGTATCCTAAAACTCTGGTGTCAGTGAAAATGACATAAAAATTGCAAAGTTAGATCACATTTAAAGTGACTGAACTAATGATCATAAATTTATTAAAATGAATTCATATCTTTAGTTAAAGGTTAAGCCTGGACTTCGAAAGAGAATTCCTAAAGTGCTAAGAAAATGTTTACAGATGAGCAAGGCTGAGTATATTTCACAAAAAGAAAAGATGCTCAATTTTAAGAGCTTTCTGGGAAAAAAAAGGTTTAGAGAAATTGTGAAGTTGCAGAAGTCAGAATCACAAACAACAACAAAAAATGGAACAATTATTTTTCAATAATAGTGGTTCTCTAAGTGTGGTGCCTGGACAAGCAGTATTAGCTATCACCTGGAAACTGTTCGAAATGAAAATTCGGGCACTCACCCAGACTTAGTGTATTGGAACCTGTGGGGCCCAGCAATCTGTGTTTTCACAAGCCCTCTAGGTAATTCTTACTAAGCCAAAGTTTCCGAAGCACTGTTGTAAGATGTGTGAATTATAGGCTCTCCTCTGTAGCCATGCCTCTCTAGGTTATTGATTCTGAAGTTCTTCGAACTCTTGTGTAAGACGGCTACTCCTTTGTGAGAATGAACATGATTGATAATAATTTGTTAAGGAAGGAAATTCTAGAAATGCTATAATTTTGTTTGGATGATAAAGTGATCATTTTTAATCCAAGAAATCAATGAGAGATGACATTATCTCTTTTCTTTACTACAGATTTCACAGCATTGAAATTAATAATTGATAAGTAATAATCTTTATCATTGAAAATCTGTGTTAATCTTCAGTATTTCTGCCTTAAGCTTGAGTGTGATTGCTTTCTGTCTATAATGTATATTTGGACATTGCAATAAAACTGCAAATCCATAACAAATGATCTATTGGTCACACTAAATAAACTTGGAAACACTTGTACACATCAGCAGAATTGAAGAAACATCCCTCAACACCAGAGACCTATGTTTGAAGCAAATGAAAGACTAAACAGTGTTTTTGTTTATTTGTTTTTTCCTCTCTCATACACTAGCTAAAACAAGATCCAAAGGAAAAACAGTGAGAGGTTAATCTCATATCAGTCAGTCAAGACCTTGTCCTGGAGGGCAATATTTCCTCTTAACACTTTATGGAAACAGTGAGAGAGCAAAGTTTTTCCAGCTATTTAATGGCCTAGCAGATACCATAGAAGAAAATTTTTTTACTGCCTGCAATGAATAAAACATCAGTCACACAATAAATGCCCTTCAAATTTCCCCTTTTAAAATCAAGTAAATAAATCAATTTATAATTCCTGCTACAAAGGTAAACACCAATTAAGTTAAATAGAAATAATTGGGAAAATTATAAGAATATTTTAACGAGTTTTACTTTAACCTAAAACCATTTTATAAAGTTCAACTTTGTGTACTACTTCAAAAATTGGTCACATAAACCAAGAAATACATGTATACCAGAAATGTTTTGATTTTTAAGTCTGAATTTTAGTAGACAATTTGATATAATGCAAGAAACAGTGTATAAGTTAATCTTAAGGACATTATCATACATGTGCACTATATATTTAGCTACAAGGATATTCATTACACCCTTGTTTATCATCACACACACACAAAATTCACACAGTCTTAATATCCAGTAATAGGTTAAATAAATAAATGAAATATCATGCAGCAATTATAATGAGGATGTATAACCAGGGTTAGCAAAGGACAGCCCAGAGGCCAAATCCAGTCTCCTGTCTGTTTTGGCAAATAAAGCTGTATTGGAACACCACTACTTCCATATGTTTATATACTGTCTGTGGCTGCTTTTGCATTACCATGATGGCAGAGTTGATGCAACCCGGAGACTGTATGGCCTGCAAAGCCTAAAATATTTATAATCTACCTCTTTACAGAAAAAGTTTGCTGACCCCAGTGTAGAAGAATATTAAATAACATTAAAAGTTGTGCATTAAAGAAAAACTAGGTTACAAAATTATATACACTTACGCTTGTTATTGTTATATATATATACACACATGTATATGTACATATGTATGTATACTATATGTATGCACAGAAAAGAGATATACAACAAAGGTTAAAACTTGTATGCACAGAAAAGAGATATACAACAAAGGTTAAAACTTGTTGCCTCTGTATCATAGGATTATGACTCTTATTTTCTGTATATCTATCTTTTCTAAATTTGTATTACTTCTGTAATAAGAATTATTTTTTTAATTTTTGTTTTTATTCAAAGTAAAGACATGCACTTGGAGTCAGAACAACCTGGTTTTCACTTCAGCTGTGCCGCTAATTATCTGAGTGACCTAAGAAAAGGAAAGCGGAAGAAAAGCCAAAAGCAACTGAATATTTAAGTATCTTCCATAAACCATAAAAAGGTTTTATGTTTATATATCATCTTCACAACAACCTTTTACATATATTATTATCTTCATTTTACAAATGAGGAAACTGAGGCTCAAAGACAATAAATAATTTGCCTATTTTACTCCAGTCAGTAAATGCTGAGATTAGTATTTAATTTGCTTCTATGAGACTCTAAAGTCTAGATTCTTTCATGACTATGACATATCTTCTCTTAGCCTGAATTTCCTCTTCTGTAAAACAAAAGGTTACAATAAATTATCTTTAAAATTCTTTTCCACCTGACACTTTTATAATTGTAATGTGTAAGAATTCTCTGAGATTATTTACACTTACTCTGAATGGTGGGCATTAAGTGGTAACAAGTAAGAGTGACCAATTATGGGTGAAACCTCTGTCAGGAGAGCCTTTTCACACCTGTTGTGCTGCAAGAGGCAATAGAGAGCAGTTACAGGCTGTCAATTTTGTACTTCTAAGTGCTGTAGAGGAAGGACAACTGCCAGATCAAATAGCCACTTACTGTTTCAACAACTGAATGCTGCCTTCACAGTAAGAGGGCAGTTCCTGATGGCACACACAGCTGGGAAAGAAACAGCAAGATAAAAAATTTTCAAGGAAAACAGATCAAGGTAAAAGAAGACAATTAAAACAGTAAATAAACTTTATCATGTAACAGTTAGCAAGGGCTCTTCTCTTATAAACTTTTGCTCAATGCCTTCTGAGTCTCCATCCCATACTAACGTGAGAGTTTTGTCTGGAATAAAAGAATATGAAGACATTCACACTATGGGTCTGTTTCTTCCACTTTGTAAATATACAGTAAATCAATTATGCCCTGTCTTGTTATTCCAGTTTTTTCTCTCTCAACAGTTGGGTACTCCTGCCAACCCCTCTTCTATGCTTTTGATCAGGACAAGCGAAACTCTGATCGGATATTTGTTTTATTTGCAACCTCTGTATGTTCTAAAATAAAATTGCATCTATAAGGAAGAAGATGTGGGGCAATGCCATTAATCTACTCTGCTAATTTGTTTTTTATAGAATAGCATTTTCTTTAAAATTTCATACACACATGCACACACAGACAAATTAAATTGCTTGCCCCAATGTCATTCAGTTAGTTAATGTCTACGTCAGGATGATAATGCAGATTTTAAATATTCTTAATCCATTTCTTCTTTAAAAATGTTTTTCTTAAAGGAAAGACGATCGCTTCTATAGCAGGCTTCAAATGCTTTTTAAATGCTAACAATCTTGTTTTGGGCAAAGATCCATCTTTATCTTTTGATAAAGACTGTGTATCCTTTCCCACTCTGATAGCACCACACTGATGCTCAGACATGATGTTTACATTTGCTTTGCGGCTTTCTGTTGCTCATCCAAGCCTTTGCCTTTCTCTGAGATGCTGAAAAAAAGTGGTGGGAACCATCAGCAATGGAACCTCAGTATATAATCAGGTCTCTTATAATTTTATCTTTTCTTGTTAACAAAAAAATGCAAAAAACAAAGACAACAAAAGGACTTAGTGTTGGAGTCTGCCATGAATACTAAAGTGGCCTGGGGGTGTGGCTCATCAAGTGAAAATAAACCATTCAAGTCACCCACATCAAGGAGAAAGTTTGGGAACAACTAGGCTAGTGTTTGCATTTGGGGCCCTGGAGTCAGGAGAGTTACATTTCCCTTTACTCTGCTTAACCCAGGCACCAGAGACAACCTATTTAACCTCTCCTTTGGAAATATTAAGTAATCTCTTCCAAAGAACAGCCCTGAGAGATATTTAAAAGTGTGTTGATCAGGTTTTCTGATTCTAACTTGCTACTTTCCAAGATCAGCTTTCAGCATAACTCTCTCTGAGAGATATGTGGGTGGGAGGGCAGGAAGGATATCTTAAGGAAAGTAGCTGCCTTGGCCAAGAGCAGCTCTTACAATAAGAGGACAGGCACCAAAATTACATACCTAGTTAATTTTAGGTGAATGAGGTAGAGTCGGAAACCGGTTCCAAATGACAATTTAATTAAAGGTTATCAAACTGAACTGACACTATGAACGAAAGTCTAATACTGCACACCCAACCCTAACTAAAGGACTGATGCTGCCAGCGCTCAGAAGCACCTTACAACTGGCTATTAATTAAGGCATTTAAAATCCCACTCCACGGATTTCACTGTTAGGGCTGGCTCTGAAATGTAAATATAGCTATTTTATAAAGAAAATAACAGGAATACCTTAGCATCCCCACTTAGTGTATTACTAAGATCAGAAAAAAATTTTTTAATCACATGATTCATCAAATAAGCAGGCATTCTAAATAAACTGCCTGAAGTCTCCTGTTAAAAAAAATTACTCCTATTTATTCATTAACAAAGCTATTCCTTAGCTCATCCCTGCCATAACCTACTCTATTCAAAACCATATGGGAAAGGACATTAAAAAACCGCCACAAACCATGGACTTCTGGTATTAGTGCTACACACTGCATACCCCTATTCATTATTCCACCTCCCTTGTTTAATCTATCATTAAGATTCAGTGACCCTACACTAAATTTAAAGCAGATCCTTCCTTCCTCCCATGCCTAAATTCACATACTTTTCTAGTTGGGGATGCCCTCAAGTATTAACAACTCTACGGGGTTTCTCTAATCTCAGCTCTGAACTATGTCATGCTATAGAACCAAGAAATTGCTGTTTTACATCTCTAACCATGGAGGCTTCCATAAAAAAGGACCATATAATTTACTTAATAAGATAAAGGGGGAAAAATCACCATTTAATAAGTATTTTTTCATTGTATATAGTAAAAGAGGCACATGGAGACACTGTCATATGCTGTGTTGTCTTAAAAGTGAATAATACCTAGAAGCGTTACTACTTCAACTGTATTCATCACAGAATTTAGAGTTTTAAATAATGGTGAAAATGTCAGGTATCGACTATCTTAATAAATGGAAAAGCAAATGAAAAAGAGAACATGTTGATTTAAATATACAGTTGATAAAACAACCATTTTGGGGAAAAGAGATTTCAAGAGGTTAGCAAGGTAGTATTTCTAGGACATATTAAACTTCATTTTCAAATTACAAATAAAAAATCTAATGTACAATGTGGCAAAATAAAGGGTAAGGAATTATGTATATGATGGTCCATCACTGCTAACAGAACTTTTTGTAATGACAGAAATGTTCTATATCTGTACTGTCCAAAAGGGTGGCCACTAGGCCCACGAGGCTACTGAGCACTTAAAATGTAGCTAGTGTGACTAAGGAACATAAGTTTAAACTTTACTTAATCTTAATTAAATTTAAATTGCCACAGGTGGTTAGCAGCTACCCTACTGGACAGTGTGGTAAGATTACTTAAGAAAGTAGAGAACACAGTGCAACATGTAATCATACCATTGATAATAAAACTATCTACTTACGTGCTTCATCTCTTTCTTATTTCTTTATAGTCCTTGGGACATAGACACAGAAATATTGTGCTAAATTAATTTCTCACTTATACTTTTATTGTTTGTAATGGTTATTTTAAGGTAGCCTGGTTAGTAGCAATAGGAACTATATGCTTTAGCACGCCGAAATTGAAGGAATAGTGATAGAATACATGTACATGGTACATTACTTGAAAGGAAACAGAGCAATAATGGGCTACTTTATGATCATTAAATATCCACGATACTCAAACATTCTTCAGTTAAAAATGTAAATTTGACTTACAGAGCTGCCACATTATGTGGGTCTAATTATTTGTCAATTCATTCATTCATTCACAAAATGGTTACCTGGGAACAATTACAATGATTTAGGTGTTACTATAATAACTATAATAACTGTATACCTAGCTGTTTCCTATTTAAGAGAGTGATGATTTAAAATTAATTCATTCTTTTTGGGTCAAGATCCCTAAAGCATTCATATGAGCAGAGCTGGAGAGAGATGGGTATAATGGAGCTATAATAACCACTATCAGTTTAAAACTCAGTCCCTTATTGATTTAGTAAGTTCTTATTGAGCATCTATACTTATCTATCACTTGTAATCTTTGCTCATTACAATACAGCAAAGAAAGTGATGGGTAGACAAGATGCAGACCTCTATATTCTCTTAAGGAACTAAATTTTGTTGGTAAGAAAATATGTGACTAGTTATCTACAATACAAATACACTTGTTATAGGATTCCTTTTTTAAAGGGAGGTAAAACGACTGAATAAATGAATGAAAAAAAAAGGCAGATGGGACCAGAGAAGAGTTAAGAATTAAATATAAAACACTTCTGCCTCCTTACAAATAACAGATCATCTTTTTATTACTGCTAAAAATTAGGGTGACATTAAAAAATGTTTTTGGGGGCCAGCCTGGTGGCACAGTGGTTAAGTTCGCACATTCCACTTTGGCAGCCTGGGGTTCACCAGTTGGGATCCCGGGTGCAGACCGATGCACGGCTTGTCAAACCATGCTGTGGTAGGCATCCCACATATAAAATAGAGGAAGATGGGCATGGATGTTAGCTCAGGGCCAATCTTCCTCAGCAAAAAGAGGAAGACTGGAGGCAGATGTTAGCTCAGAGCTAATCTTTCTCACCAAAAAAAAAACTTTTAAAGAAAATACATAATGTACTGCTAACAAAGTGCTAGGAGAATTTCTCACTGGACTTAAAAGCAACAGACAAACTTGTTCTAAGTTTAACAAGCACATTCACTGAGTGCTAATAATTCATGAGCATTCATTCAGTTGTCAGTCAGTCAACAAATAACTATGGAGTGCCTACTATGAGGAAGGTACTATACTGTAGTAGTCACTAAGAGACAGTCTCTGCCTTCACAAAGCTCATATTCACTCTATAGCATGTGCATGGTGCAGGGTTGGGGGGATAGGGACAGAAAAGAAATAAGTGAATATATAAACAAGAGAATTTCAGAATGAGGTAAGTTCTATGAAAGGTGACATTAGACTCCTACCAGTCATTCTCTACTTTAGACGGGTTGAATCCTGAATGAGAAGGTACAAATCCCAGAGTGTTCCAGGCAGAGAAAACATGAAATGCGAGGGTTCTGTCAGGTGATTTACATACATGTATATATTCTCTAATTCTTACTATCAAGTTCAATGCAGCTTTTACTCTTTCTTTACAGAAAAAGCAACTGGGGGTCCAAACTCTCCAAGCAAGCAGCAAAAGCACGATTCAAAAGGAAATCTATGGTACTCTGAGGCACTTTCTCTTTTTTACTGTATCATGATACTTCCTTAAAAACTAAAACTAGAAAAGTTTCTTCTTTTTCAGTAGATCACTATCCCTCCCCCTTACATTCCTTGCCAAAGAAATGTTACCCACACTGTTCACTTACTTGACTAACTCTTCCTTCACAGTCTTGGGACATGCATTAATTCAACTAGACAAAATAATCATAAACCCCAAATTACTGTCAGGTACAAATTAATAGAGTTTATTATACTAATAGCTAACTCAAAGGGATATTTCAGAGATTTTGATCAAAGATACCCTGTCTTCAAATGCAGTTGAGTGTTGTTATGTTTTCGCTCAAGTGAACAGATATTGTCATGCATTCCAAAATAAATGGCAAGTGCATTTGATCATATTTTATTTTTTGTCATGTTTCACTGCATTGTGCCAGTTAAACAAATTTGAGGGTGTCTTTTCTTGAAAATTGTGGCAGCAGCCTGGCGATCATCCAACGAAAGCCAGGTATTTGACAGCATCATTCTTTGACACCCCAACATTACCACTCCTCCTTCATGCTGTATATTGAAAGAGATGACGGGAATAGCTGTTGCTAACACACAGCTAGACTCCTATCACCGTGTACATTTTAAAGTAAGTCCAATAAACCTTCTTCTATATTTGTACATGTTTATGGTTCTTTCATTCATCCATTCAACAAACATTTGTTGAGCACTTCCTAAGTTGCAGACTCTCTGATAGCCACTACAGCAGCTTTCTCAAAGGCAGGTGTCTAGAGCAGCCAGATAGGTAACATAAATGAGTCAAATGGGGTGGGCAAATGGCATTCAGCTTTAGTTTTGAGGAAGCAATATTGGGGTGTTGGGGACTAGGGCAAATCGGAGAGCATGCCCCAGCCAAGGAGGCAGCTTCTACTCCAGAACAGCTGGTTGCTGCTATGGAAAATCTGTGGTTTGGTGTTGCCAGAATTTTCTGATTTTTCTAGAGAAGCCAGAAGCAAGGAATCCTCTTTTGTTTGCTTTTTTAAATGCAAAGCCTCCCAGTGGGTAGTAGTGTGATACGGCAGGAAAAACCCACAGATATTTGAAGTTAGAAAGAATAGTGTTCAAGTCTAGCTCTACCACAGAATAAGGCCATTTCTGTACCCACAGGATTGACATGAGCATAAAATGTCGTACATATGCAGAGGGTGTAGATCAAGTGCTCTGGCCCTCAATAAAAGGTAGTTGCAGCTGTTATAATGGTCTCTTCGCTGTGCCCTCCTAATGTTTTATTGATATCTTTATCATAATGATTATCACATGTACCATGAATAGTTGTCTTATCTTATCATTAAAACTATCTTTGCCTCATGAAGTTTTATTAAAAATGCTGAGGGGGGCCGGCCCGGTGGCGTGGTGGTTAAGTTCACATGCCAGGCTTCTGTGGGCTGGGGTTCACAGGTTCCAATCTTGGGTGCAGACCTAGCACCACTCATCAAGCCATGCTGTGGTGGCATCCCACATAAAGTAGAGGAAGATGGCACAGAGGTCAGCACAGCAACAATCTTCCTCAAGCAAAAAGAAGAAGATTGGCAAGAGATGTTACCTCAGGGCCAATTTCTTCACACACACACACAAAGCTGAGATCTTCATGGGTTAAAGAATTACATGTACTCAATTTGCAATAAAATTTGTTACTTTAATTTCTTTAGCATACATTCAAATAGCACTTACTATGACCAGGCACTATTCTAAGCACTTTACACGTCTTAACTATTTTCAAAACTTTTCTTTTTTTAAAGTATTTTATTGAGGTATGATTAAAATACAAAAAGCTGTACATATTTAATTGATGAGTTGTGGACAAGTATACAGCTGTGAAACCATCACCATAATCTATGCCATAAATCTATCCATCACCTCCAAGTTTCCTCCTGCCCTCTTTATTTATTATCATTACTATTATTTTGTGATAAGAATACTTAACACAAGGTCTACCCTCTTAACAAATTTTTACATACACATTGTCGTTAACTGTAGACATTATGCTTCATAGTAGATCTCTAGGACTTATTTATCTTGTGTAAGTAAAACTCTGTACCCTTTCACTAATACCTTCTCATTTCCTCCTTCCCAAACATCTGGCAACCACCATTCTACTTTCTGCTTCTAGGAATTTGACTATTTTACATTCCTCATATAAGTGGTATCATGTAGTATTTATTCTTCTGTGTCTATTTCTCCTAGCATAATGTCTTCCAGGTCCATCCGTGTTCTTACAAATGGCAGGATTCCCTTCTTTTTTAAGGCTGAATAATGTTCCATTGTATGTATAAATCATATTTTCTTTATCCATTCCTCCGTAGATGAAGCATCTGAGGCACAGAGAGGATATATAACTTAACCAAGGTCACACAATAATAAGGGATGGAAGCAGTATTCTGATCCAGGCGGTTTGGCTCATGAGTCCATACTTTTGACCACTATGCTATTCAGCCTCTCTACATTTTATTCCAATTGTGATATACATAAAAAAGTGCAATAAATTACACACTACAACATATACTTGGTCTATACTACAATTAACACTGTGAATTAAGTGTTTCAGTCTTGTTATAGTTCAACCATTACTATCTGCAATTAACTAATCACTTTCTAACTGAATGAATAAAAAAGTACTTGGGGGGCTGGCCCTGTGGTGTAGTGGTTAAGTTCGCATGCTCCGCTTCAGTGGGTTTGGATCTTGGGCACAGACCTACACACTGCTCATTAAGCCATGCTGTGGTGGCGTCCCACATACAAAATAGAGGAAAATTGGTTACAGATGTTAGCTCAGGGCCAATCTTCCTCCCCAAAATCAATCAATAAATAAAAATAAATAAGTAAAGTAACTTGGTTTGGGAAATCATAATATAATTAAATAATATAATTAAATAATAATAATTGGTTAATAAACCAATACACAAAGAAAACTGTTTAAGTTCACTACTAATTATGGAAATGCAAATTAAAACAAAATGCCATTCACATCTTTCAATTGGGAAACAAAACTACTGACATAATCCATTGTAGGTAAGAATACAATGTAACATGCATGCATGCTGGTGAAGAAGCAGGTAAAGTTCTTTTGAGGGGGGAAATTTGGCCATGTGTACCAAAATATAATGAATGTAACCTTCAACTCAGCCATTCCATTTCTAAGTGGCTCTTTTAGAGAAACCACACAACTCACAAAGACAGACTGTCATGTCGTTATTTTTTAGACTTCTGAGTTACTGAGTCATTTACAATGAAAGTATTATTCATGTACTTTCTGACTAATTAAAAAAAATAGCACCATGATGGAAAAATTGTTAGAATTTTCAATGTCAACTTGAATGTATAGGATCATTTCTTCATTTTATTTCACATTACTAAGTTTAGAAAAGTATGAATTGTGAAGCAAATCTAGGCCACATATGTAGACTACAAAAGGAAAATAATTATTTTGTATTTTTTGGATAATTAAAGACTATTTGATATAGTCATCACCCATTCAAAATTAACAATTGACATCAGGCCCTTCCCCTGCTCCATGCAGCTTTAACCAACTCCCTCCCCGCCAACCCCCCCTTTAAGATATCCCAAAATGCAAAATCTAAAAACTGCATCAGAAATTTCCCCAATCTCTCCTAAGTGCAAATAGCATTAGCCTCCTAGGCAAGTATATAGCGATTGAGTAACCAGGCAAGTGTACGCTATTGAAACTACAACGTCATTTTTATTTAACTCACGGGTCAGGCGATGTCAAGCATATATCTAAGGGTAAGTTCATTAGTGTTTGACCAGGGTACTATAGGGAATTCTTTTTTCCTCTAGACTACACATTTCACAAAACTCACCATTTTTATGAGTAAAACATAAGGAAGAAGGCAAGAACTGGATAATCTAATAAAGTACAACTAATTGCTTTTTTAAAAATAAATTTTCCTATGCCAGATTCTTTATCTATCAAATATAAATATGGCAACAAAATTACCAAGGGAAAGGAAGCCAGTTCCAATTTTTAAAGGGTATAGTTATTAGGCTTTGAATATCAACTTCACTCATTCAACTAACTATTAAATGCCATGTTCTTTATACATTAACACACTCCTCAGTATCCCTATTAAATAGATGGCATTATTTCCACTTTACAGATGAGAAAATGATACCTACTTCTCCACACAGACATTTAACAGACAATGAAAAGGTAACCTGGACAAAACAAAACTATCCTCACACCTGGTCCTCCCAATTTCAATAAATGGCGCCACCAAGTCTCTCAGTTACTCAAGTCACAATATAGGAATCATCTTTCATTTTCCCCTGAATCTCACCATCCATTCCTTTTAATTCATAACCAAAACAGGACCACCATCATCCCTCAGCTGGACTATTTACAGGAATTACCTCACCGGTGTAGGTGTTTTCACTTTTGCCTTCTGCAGTCCATTTTAGACACAGCAGCAAAAATAGGATCATAAAAAACATTTCATTTCTCAATTTAAAGAATATAAAAGCATCCCATTGGACTTAGAATGATTTGGCTCCCACCAATTCTCCAAATTAATAACTTATTATTATTATCCTCTCACCCACCAAGTTATTTAAAGATGAACATGTGACCCAAGCTGAGCCAGTTAAATCAGCAGCAAGAACTCTGCTGTAACTACGAGAGAGACAAATTTTACTAAAGTTACTAAACTGGCAGAATAAACTCAGTGCTTTATGTAGTAGCCATGGGGAAGATATTGTGAGTATATCACCAATATATTCCCACTTGGGAAGACATTGACTGAGATGAAAGATGCTTTAGAAGACAGCAGAAGCATGAGATGGACATAGTAGTTTTTGCTAGTTTGTGCTAGACATATATCACTTGCATTTATCATTCAGACACTAAAAATTTACTATGTGTCAAGCACTACGCTAGGAAGACCCTGACCGGACTTGAAGATGAAAGAAATCTTTTTTCTAGTTATATCAGAAAAATGATGTTTTCTTAAAATGTGTTATTTTCATGACTCCGTGCTTTTTCCTCTTGTCCACTTGGAAAATTCTTACTCATTTTTCTTTTTTTTTTTTTTAAGACTTTATTTTTCCTTTTTCTCCCCAAAGACCCCGGGTACATAGTTGTGTATTTTTAGTTGTAGGTCCTTCTAGTTGTGGCTCTTCCTCATTTTTAAATGTCCACTTCAAATGTTGCCTCCTGAGAAGGCCTTCTTCAACCCTGTAGGTAATGCTAACTCCAGGCCCTACAACCTTCCAACAGACTTCTATTACAGCACTTACAAAATATCTTAATACGCATGGGTTTATTTCCTTAGACAGAAAGTCCAAATGCAAATTATCCTTGTGCTGTAAGCTGCCAGCATGGTGCTTAGCACATGGCAGGAGTACCATGAATACCTGTTGAATGCAGAAGTCTATATTTCTTTTACAAAGGCAGATCTTCATACAAACGTCCCAAATTTAAGATATTACATTATATTAGGCATCAAAAGAAAGTCATAAACAAAGAAGCAAGAGGAAAAAGGTGATTTTACTTCTATGCAAGATTAGAGAAAGCTTTATGGAGGTGGCATCTTTGAGTATGGACCTTAAAAACTTTCTAGATATGGTCATGGAATGCAAAAGTAGTCAGAGCAGAACAGCATGAACAAGTAAAGGCAGAAGTTGCAGGGGTGTGTGTCTGAAGAATGCAGAGCAGCCCTGAGTGGCTGGAGCTTCTGCTGAACAAGGAAGACTAAAGATGAGGTTGTTTGTTTCCAGCTCATAATAACACTCAGACATAAAAAAAAAAAGGAATTATTATTACTCTGTAGATATCTAGGGGATAGAATCAAGCATCAAATGGGTGTTGAATTAGATCTTAACTTGCTACAGAACATTGTACTAGATACAGAAGTATAGAAAAATAGGTAAGACCCACCCACTCTCTTCCTGATGCCTTCAACAAAAAGGGAGCACTGCACACAATGATAAACGATTGTGACACAATCCAGGCAATAATACACCTTAAAATAATATTTAAAACATGTACTTAAGTGCTTATTATATTTTAGGCATTGTGGTTATGAGCTTTAAATGCACTAATAAAGTTAATCTTCAAAACAAACCGCTGAGATATGTCATCTTCTCAGAGATGGGGAAACTGAAACATGAAGAGGCTAAATAAGTTCCCAAGGTCAGAGTTAGTAAGTGGTAGATCAGTGCTGTATCAGTGCTGTATCAGTGCTGTGTCAGTACAGGAGAGGAATACAGTGAGTTTGACTGGAAAAGTTTCTTAGAGGCAGTAAAATTTTATTGTAGCTGTTGAACTAGGTGCTTAGGTTATGCCAGGGAATGAGACATAGTTTTGCTTCCATGAAGTCTATAGTCTAATAGAAAAGACAAGTAAGCAAAAACATAATTACAACTGGTCATCAGTCCTAAGAAAGAAATAAACTGTGTTTAATGATGGAAACTAACAAGGGAGTGGACACCTAATTACACTTGGGGGATGGTGGCAGAGAAGGTCTTTCTAAGATGACATTTCAGCTGAGACCTAAATAATGAGCCAATCATGCAAAGGATGTTCCAGATAGAGGGATAAGAGGCAGGCAAGAGCCTTCTGCATTTAAATAAAGGAACCAATGTGATAATTCTTAGCAAATAATTTCTCAGTAAATTCTATTTTATTTCTACCAATACTACTTAGTATTGCTGAAAACACATTTTTACTGATTAATAAAATCACAACTATGCAGTTAAAATGTAAAGATATAGTAAATATAAAAATATTGGTAATTGCATGTACTTCCACATGAATTTGTATGTCACAGATATTCTAAACGTAGGTACTAAAAACTAAATAGTTTCTGTACATGCATTTAAGTAGAGTCCGAACCACACATCTTGGCAGTTAATAACATCTAATAACACCACCACACAGACTGACAATATATTCCATTTCTGATGAATGACCTAAATAGGAATAAGTTCTAGAGCCTGGAACTTACACTTTTGCTTTAAAATAAGTAATATTTTGCCTTGAGATAAAATCTGGCTAAAAAAGGAAAATCATTTTCACTGTGATTTATCCAGTACACACAATAGGTATTCAAGAAATCACTTTTGTTTCACATTGAATTAATTATGATACAGAATTAGGGGATCTTAAAAGACTAAAGTAATGTTTTCCAAGTTCAAGAAATGTTAAGCTCTGATAGTCTGTAACATGCTGATAACAGGAGTATCTAATTAATGTTCTGTAAAACTAGAGTTCAAGTGTTGTTGACAATTAGCTTTGTCACTAAATATTAATGATAATATTTTTGCTTTGTTTTCTTCTTTCTGCTACTTAGGTAAGAGGCATTTTATAGAAAGGATACCTTCAAACAGAAGTTAAAATGCTTTATCTCATTAAGGAAATACTTTGAAAATCCAAGACAGATTCTAGGAACTTTAGAGCCAAAAGTTATCTATGGGATCATCTGGTCACAACAACTACTCACTGCAGTAGTCTCTAACAAAAATCTCTCAGAAGGGGTCAGAATTTTGAGAGAATTTCTAACCCTCTCCAAGATGCTCAGATCAGCTTAAAGTAGTCCTGAGTCTCCCATTCTTATAGTTAGAACTCTTAAGCACAGAATTTAAGCAAATCAATTATATACAGAGTCTACAGAAAGTCACTTTGTATGGTAACCTAAACAGCTGCTTCTACAAATACAAACTGACCATACACTATAGATTACAGATACTCTAATTATTTTTATAAAATGCCTGACATAAGAAAATTCTTTCTTGGTTGCATGTTTCTTTTCTACCAAAATCTGTGATGATTTTGACTTTGTCAGAAAAACAAAGTGCAGTTAATTTTTTCTGTTTTATTGTAAATTTTAAATGCTTATTAGTCTCTCGAAATGATTCAATAGTATTCTTGTATACACACACTTGAAAACAAATACTAGCACATTATAAATTTTTAACCTCAACAGGAATCTTCCATTTTTCTGAATAGCTTCTCTCTGTTAACTTTTCCAGAGAAGAGGCAAGGTTTTATTAAAATGTCATCACTCCATTATTATTATTGTTGAATCAAATATCTTCAGTATCTGTGGTACATTATCCACACAGCACAGAATTTCAATGTGCAACTGAGTGGCTGATGCTGAAAGATGTACCTCTAGCGACAGAGTGCACTTGCACCTAATTAGAACTGTTTGAAATTTTTCGCACTTTCAAAAAACCAACAAATATGCATGTTTCTAATGTCACTTTCTGTCTGTCTCAATTTTACCAACAAAATATTTAACCTGTTGTATAAAGTGAGAGCAGAACTTCAGACATAAAAAATTATGTTGGTAAGTAATTAGCCTACTTACCTCCTTGGTTACAAGAGTGAATCTGATACATATTTAATACACACTGGTACATCTCAGTCTTTTTAATAAATACTGGTACATCTCAGTCATTTTGAAAGGAATTTAAAGTACTAAAAGTTACATAAATATGCTGTATAGAATGTAAAACTGAGAGCTTCAGACTGTAGAGTTGCTATTCCTATTCTTTTAATAGTGGTGAGATCTGAACATAGTGTTTACCTTCTTCAAAATTTAAAAGAAATTAAAAATGGTTTCAAGTTTAGATGGCAATAGATGGCACATAGAATGTTTAGAAAAGACAGAATTATTTTTTTTAAACATATGCATCATGACTATGGAGGACATTTTAGAAAAACTAAAAAATCCAAACAACTCAACGTTATCTTTAATTTTATATAAACATTACTTTTGATAAAATTGACAGGAACATTAAGAGAAAGAACAATACAAGTTGTTTCAATTCAGTAATTTTTAAAGCAATATTTTAAGGTCCCAAGACATTATATTTTCATTTGTCAGTATTTATATCATCTATGACTAGAAAGAAGTAATCAGTTAGTTACCTCTTAGAATGTGAAAGGAAATCTTTCAGCTAATTTGAGATGGTTCACACTATTGGCTTCCAACGTGGAAACTGAAAGGTGAGTCAGTCAGTTAAGCAATAGATGCCAAAAACTTAGTAGGCAGCAAAGTCATAGCAGGAGTAGCTTAACAAGGTGATAATGGACAGAAATGCCATCCGTACTGTGCTATTGAAACATGTACGTTTAAAAGCTTTAACATCCAATAGCCACTTTTTTTGGTTCAAACTCTGAAGCAGAAAGAAAACTGCAGCCCATAACAATGGGCCATTTCAGAACTTGGTTTCAAAAAATACACTAGATTCTGAAATTTAGTCTCTGCCAGCAGGAGTCAGAGAGAAGAGGAATAAGACAGCTGATATATTCAATCACTTATTTATTCATTAATTCAGCAAAGACTGTTCCTATCACAGGCCAGGCACTAAGGCAGAAATCAATGAGAAGGAGTTCAGAGTCTTCTGGGGGTTAGAGACACACAACCAGTGGTGTGCTGGTAAATCGGCTCTCCCAAAACAAAAAGCATGATTTGAAGAGTCTGCCGATTTCCAAGGTGTAAATACCCTCACTGTGGCTGCTTTGAAGTTACCAACAGTTTATCAGGTTCACAAAATTTCTGAATATCTAACAATCACCTTTCTTGTACTGACAGGAGTTAGCTCCAGCACTATACAACTAACGACTTCAATCAAATTTTTGCAAGTTAACACCAATAAGCACTATAATAGATGTACATGTAAGCGCTGAAGTCAGAATGGTTTAATGGAACTCAATTTCAACAAATACTTTTTTTTCCCCCGAGGAAGATTAGCCCTAAGCTAACTACTGCCAATCCTCCTCTTTGTGCTGAGGAAGACTGGCCCTGAGCTAACATCCTTGCCCGCCTTCCTCTACTTTATATGTGGGACGCCTACCACAGCATGGCTTTTGCCAAGTGGTGCCATGTCCGCACCCAGGATCCGAACCAGCAAACCCCAGGCCACCGAGAAGTGGAACATGCAAACTTAACTGCTGCACCACTGGGCCGGCCCCCAGCAAATCTTCTACTATTCTTAAAGCATTCTGTTGGGTTCTGTAGAGAATATAAAGATCAGTAAGACATAGTCCCTCTGTCCTGAAAGAGCACATAGGCTGAATGAAGGGCTAAGACAATTACACAAATGAGTGTACGAGAGTATGAGGCACAATGCTACTTTGAGGCATGTGAGGGCAAAATCAAGAGGTAAGGAGAGGTTATATTTATAACAGGACAGAGGAATATAGAGGATATCCTGAAAGATATATCAGCTGAGTATGGTCTTCCTGAAATATAGAGGGGTCTTTGAGCAGTGTGAAGAGAAGTGGTCAAAGAGAAGGCAAAGAGTTAAATGAACCTTTTAAGAAATAGTGAGGCATGTTCAGAGACAAGTAAGTAACACCATATAGTAAATCCTGAGGTACATGGAAAGAAGTAAGAATGACTCATGGATTGCCTAGACAGTATTATGCTATGTGAAATGTCAGACAGAGAAAGACAAATGCCGTATGATTTCACTTACATGTGAAATCTAAAAACAAAACAAACAAACCAGAAACAGACTCAGATACAGGGAACAAACTGGCAGTTACCAGAGCAAGGAGGGGTTGCGGGGGCAGGCAAAATAGGTGAAGGGAATCAAGAGGTACAAACTACAAACGACAAAATTAATAAATCACAGGGATGTAATGTACAGCATAAGGAATACAGTCAATAATATTGTAATAATTTTGTATGGCAGGAGATGGTAACTAGACTTGTAATGTATACAAATATCGAATCACTATGATATACTCCTCAAACTAACAGGATATTATATGTCAATTATACTTCATTAAAAAATGTATTTTAGAGTTAATAAAGTTACATTCACCTATATGGTCTCACTTTCATCCTCACAATTAAATTATACCTGCCAGGGAAGTAGTATACCACTATACTAATTTTACACATGAGGAAAGAGTCTATATAGTCAGACGGAAGGAGGGTGAGGTAGGTTACTGCTCAGTATAGACCATGTTAATGGATTAAAGATTTAGGAAATGTAATCACTGAAGCCACTACAAATCATACAAAGAGAAAAAGCAATGACTTTATTGGGGACTCTTAGATATCACATACGTATAATCTGCACCAGTACCTCTATTTATATAGCAGGGAGAGTGACCATCAAGTCCTCCATTTACATCCTCATCAAGACCATTGTGTTGTACAGCTTCAGGAGGTGGCATTTTCAACCTGCATTGCCATATATCAAGCAGGCCTGACACTAGTAGATGAACTAAGGCAGGGGAAGGGAGTTGAAAAGTATAAAACACTAACCCGATGTGACGATTCCTCCTCTTTCCCCTCAATGAAGTTATCAACAACTTTAAGGTCAACAACCAGAATATCACCAACTAGAAGAATCTCCATAAAAGTTCATACAAATTATTGTGAAATAAAAACCATTCCTCTTTTTAATGGATTTCTAATGGACTATAGGTGATAGATGTAATTTCCCCACAGATAACACATTTTTCTAGCAGAATAATTAATATCTTTTTTTCTCCATACAAAGTATTCATTCTACACTCAAATACAATTCTACTAAATTCACAGTAACAGAACAATACTGATGGAAGCACTATGAAAATTAGCTACTGAAGCTCTGTATGATGATGTAATCAGCACCCTTTAATAGTACCTCTGTCCATGTTACCACCATGTAGAAAAGTTGGTATTAAAATGTTTGGGATGTTATTCTAGTTGTATAACAGACTTGCTATCAAATAGTCAAAAACAAAGTAAGAATCTGTCCCCTTCTAAACAGTTAACAGAAATGCTTGCAAAGCATGATTCCATAAAAATTCCAATGTTTAATAATATCACACTCAAGAGAAATTCCCTCTAACATTACAAGGTCCATTTTCTCTTGCTTTAACTTCAACAGAAAGGGAAGATATCTAGTTACTATCTCAAAAAGAGATCTTTAAATTCTTGGCAAACATTGGTAATTGAAACGTGGTGTTCTTATATACTTTATCCTGGTGGCATTATCCCTAGTTCTTTAATCTTCCTTTTTGATACAATTATTCAATTTGTAGGTGTACCTCTCAGGTCTCCATATCCATTTTTTGTTTTCATTTGTTTCTTTATTAAGTGTACAATTCAGTGGTTTTTAGTATATTCACAAACTTGTGCAACCATCATCAGTAACAAATTCCAGAATATTTCCGGCACTCCCTAAAGAAACACCATCCCTCTGCCCCAAATGGGCAAAAGACTTGGACGTTTTTCCAAAGAAGATATACAATGTCCAATAAGCACATGAAATGATGCTTGCTCAACATCATTAGCCTTTAGAAAAACACAAACCAAAACCAAAATGAAATACCATTTCACATCCACTAGGATGGCTATATCAAAAATACTGAAAATAACAACTGTTGTTGAGGATATGGAGAAATTGAACCCTTTTGCATTGCTGTGGAAATGTAAAACGGTGCATCCACTGTGAAAAACAGTATGACGGTTCCTCAAAAACTTTTACATAGAATTATCATATGATCTAGCATTTAACTTGTGGGTATATATCCAAAAGAACTGAAAGCAGAGGCTTAAATAGATATTTGTATACCCAGGTTCACAGCAGCATTATTCACAATAGCCAAAAGGTGGAAGTAACCCAAATATCCCCTCAATGGGTGAATAAACAAAACAAAACATGGTATATACATACAATGGATATTATTCAGTCTTAAAAGGAAGACATGATGTAAGATGAATGAACCTTGAAGACATTATACTAAGTGAAATGAGTCAGTCACAAAAGGACAAATACTAAGCCATTTATGAGGTTCCCAGAGCAGTCAAATGCAGAGATAGAAAGTAAAATGACGGCTGCAGGGGCTGGGAGGAAGAGAGAAATGGGGAGTTATTGTTTAATGGGTATGGAGTTTCAATTTGAGAAGAAGAGATTTCTGGAGATGGGTAGTGGTGATGGCTTGCACAACGTCAATGTACTTGATTCCACTGAATTTACATTAAAAAATGGTTCAAATGGTAAACTTTATGTTCTGTAAATTTTACTATGATAAAACCACGGAAGGCTGGCCCCATGGCCGAGTGGTTAAGTTTGCGCGCTTCGCTTCAGCTGCTCGGGGTTGGCCAGTTTGGATCCTGGGCGTGGACCTAGGCCCGCTCATCAGGCCATGCTGAGGCGGCGTCCCACATGGCAGAAGAAGAAGGACCTACAACTAGAATATACAACTACATACTGGGGGGCTTTGGAAAGAAGGAAAAAAAAAAAAGATTGGCAACAGATGTTAGCTCAAAGCCAATCTTAAAAAAAGGAAAAATCATATATATGGCAAATGTAGATATTTTTTGGAAAGCCAAGTATGCTATTTATTTTGTTATATTATTTTAGAACTCTGAAAATTAGCTTAAGTAGGGAGAGAGGTGCACAAAAACAAATTTGTACACACATAAATATGAAGATTTAAATTGACTTTTTAAATTTATTAAACATTCTACGAGTACACATGAAGACCACTGTGCTGTGTGTAAATTACATTATATTTCTCATTATGTAAAATTGTTGCATATAAATAAACAATTATTTAAATATATTTAATATTTTGAATGCATTGTGTTGTATAACTGGTGGTTTATTACTAATGAAATGTAAAAAACAGAAACAAATGACAAAACAAAAGCAAAATAACAACAAAAACCCTGCACTCGTTAGCAGCCATGACCTACTGCCCTTCCCCCTCAGCCAGGTGCCCCAGGCAACCACTAATCTACTTTTTAATTTTTTTTTAATAGAGTTTGTTTATTTATCTTTTTAAAGATTGGCACCTGAGTTAACACCTGTTGCCAATCTTTTTCTTCTTCTTCTTCTTCTTCTTTTTCTTCTTCTCCCAAAGCCCCCCACTATATAGTTGTATATTCTAGTTGTAGGTCCTTCGAGTTGTGGCACATGGGACACTGCCTCAGCATGGCCTGACAAGCAGTGCCGTGTCCATGCCCAGGATCCAAAGCAGCGAAACCCTGAGCCCCTGAAGCAGAGGGCGCGAATTTAACCACTTGGCCAGGGGGCTGGCCCCTAGACTTTATTTTTTTAGAGCAGTTTTAGGTTCACAGCAAAATTGAGAAGGTATAGAGATTTCTCCTATACCCCATGTCCCCAAACATGCACAGGCCTCCCCATTATCAACATCCCCCACCAGAGTGGTATATTTATGACAATTGATTAATCTACACTGACACATCATTATCATCCAAAGTCTGTAACTTACATTAGGGTTCACTCTTGGTGTTGTACATTCTATGGCTTTAGACAAATCTATAAAGACATGTATCCACCATTACACTATCACACAGAGTAGTTTCACTGCCCTGAGTAGTGACAAAAGTAGAGACAAAAAGTAATCTACTTTTTGAAAAGTAATCTACTTTTTGTCTCTATACATCTGTCTATCCTGGGTATTTCATAAAATGGAATCATACAAATATGTGGTCTTTTGTGTCTGGCTTCTTTCACTTAGCATAATTTTTTGAAGATTCATCTATGTGATAGATGTATCAGTACTTTATTCCTTTTTATGATAATATTCCACTTATGGATATACCATATTTTATTTATCCATTCATCAGTTGATGGACATTTGGATTGTTTCTATGTTTTGGCTATTGAGAATAATGCTGCTATGAATATTCATGGACAGATTTTTCTGTGGACATATGTTTTCACTTCTCTGGGTATACATCTAGGAGTGAAATTGCTGGGTCATACGGTAACTCTATGTTTAAGTTTTTGAGAAACTGCCAAATTTTATTCCAAACTACTCTATCATGTCACATTCCCACCAGCATGTCTGAGGGTTCTAATTTCTCAACATTTGTTATTGTCATCTTTTTTATTCTAGCCATCCTACTGGTGTGAAGTGGTATCTCGTTCTGATTTTATTTTGCAATTCCCTAATGACTAAAGATGTTGAGTAACTTTTCACGTGCTTACTGTCTACCTTTTCTTGAGAAATAGCTATTCAAATCCTTTGCCCATTTTTAAATTACGTTATTTGTCTTCTTCTTATTGAGGTGTAAGAGTTCTTTACAGATTCCAGATACCAGTCTCTTATCCATATATGATTTGGAAATATTTTCTCCCATTCTGTAAGCTGTCTTTTCACTTTAATGAAGGTGCCCTTTGAGGCACAAATGTTAATTTTGATGAAGTCCACTTTACCTATTTTTCCTTTTGTTGCTTGTGTTTTTGGTGTCATATCTAAGAAACCATTGCCTAGCCCATTCCTATGTTTTATTCTGAGTTTTATAGCTTCAGCTTTTACATTCAGGTCTTTAATCCAATTGAGTTAATTTTTATATATGATGCGGAGTAGTCTGACTTCATTCTTTTGCAAGTAGCTATCTAGTTGTCCTAGCATCATTTCTTGAAAAGACTATTCTTTCCATGTGGAATTGTCTTGGCAAACTTGCTGAAAATTAATTGACCTCAAGCGTAAGGGGTTTATTTCTGAACTTCCAACTCTATTTAACTGATCTGTAGGTCTATCCTTATGGCAGTATCATAGCCTTGATATTCACATAGAATTTTAATTCACTTACCACAAGTGAAGCTAATAACATCAAATCAATACCATTTATTTTCATTGCATCTCAGTATTAAAAAATCTTATGTATTAGGAAGTCTTATGTTTACGCAATTCACTTTTACAGTCTTACTGCATAATACATATTTGAGGTAAAAGTCTACTTTAAGACAAAAAATTCTTTATTATTCAGGAAAAAAAATCTCCAATTACAGAAATTCAAACATCATGGCAACAGAGGCCTCTATTTCAACCTGTAACCTCTTAAATAACACCTTAGGGATTAAAGGGATATTTACATTCCATAGTAACACATACACATATTTACACACACCATGACTGCCTACTGACCAGTTTTCTCGCCCCACTCCCCATGCTAACTTGAAGCACATATGAAATTTCTAAATTCACATTTTATCACCAAATTTTAGAACCAGAAAAATCCTTTGAAAGCATTTCCTATTTTTCATATAAGCCCCAGACTCAGCATAGTTAAATGAACTGCCCAAACTCATATAGCTAGAAAGCAAAATATCAGCTATTAGAATCCAAGTTTCCAAATTTCTTTTCAATCACTGGATGCCGACCTAAGCAAATATTAGCTCATTCAACAATCATTTAAAAGGCACTAGGCACTATACTTGGTGCTACAAATGTGAAGATTAAATGACAGAGATCCTGCCCTCAAGGAGCCTACCACGAGAAGAAAAACAAACATAAAACAAATAACAGGACAGCAGCGCTGCAACAGAAGCGTATATACTAGGTTCAACAGGACACAGGGATTTTATGCATATTTTAAGGTTCCAAGACATTTCCATTTGCACTAGCAAAAACTTTTGAGTTTCTACAGTTCTATATTATGAAAAAGCCAAACAAATGAAAAAGAAATATCAGGCCACTCAGGGCTAGTTGAGCATGCAGTTTATTAGTGGCAAGAGGATTAGAACTCAGATTCCCTACATCACAGTGCAGTGATCTTTCCACTCTCACAGCTAACTAACTGCCAACTGAGAAATAACTCTTAGTGTCATTAAAATCTGTAACACTATATCGCTAGATTCAGAAAACATTTTTTAAAAATGAGCTTTAACTTCATTTAGAAAGAAAACACCAAGAAAATACGTGGCAGATACTACAAATTAAGGATGACATAAATCTGTTTTAAAGAACGAGTTCTATTTTATACTTTTAGTGCAAACTATCTATTCTGAGTCTCGTTTTTAACAAATAAGTGAGAATTCATAGCCAAATCAGAGAGATCCTCTCCTAATAATCCCCTTGAGAAAGTACATATTCATGTCAACATTAATACTTGAAACAGAAATAGTTGGATAACTTCACTTTTGCAAATGCCTTCAGTTATAAATAATCTCAGCAATTTATAGAATCTTCTTTTTTAATTCAGTCATTCATTAAGTACACCTACTCTGTGACAAATTCAGTGGTAGGCCCAGAAATAAAGAGGTGAATTTGACACTTTTCCTGTTCGTAAGGGGCTCGTAGTCTAAGAGGGGAAATAAATAAGTAAACAAGCAATTACAAATGAGTGTGGTAAATGCTATGAGAGATACATGTTCACAGGGAGAAGAGGAGCTCAGGAAAGAGACACCTAACCTGAATAACCACAAATTTGATTACCCAGATTGAATAACCACCTAGCTCACAACATTTGGCTTCAGATTACTTTGACAATTTCAACAAATCAATTTCCTCCCTTCAGATGACAAAGCCTGGCTATAAGTGAGGTCATTCAAAAACACAGAAAAAGAAAAAGAAAAAAGAAAAAGATGGCATCATAGTCTCTAAAACCATTTCCTGGAAATCTAGAATAAGTTTTGAGCAATAAAGGATATGTATATCAACAACAAAGATGACTAATTTAAGGAGTCAGCATTCCTTTAAATTTATGATGTATACATGTTAATATATCAATCACATTTACTTCAGAGTCATGCTTTACACATTCCTCCATGCATTACACACAAAAATTGGTTACAATATTTGAAATTACAATTACCAATAGAAACCAAGACTCTTAAGACATTTTGTTATTTCTCAAATTTCAAATTCCAAGTGATCTATGTGCATATCTGTTCTCATGAACAAAAATTTTCACCTGCAAGAAAACAGCAGCCTTTAAAAACATCTTAAAATTCCCTTTTTTACAATGTGAGGAATAAGGAAAACATCTCCCAATTCAACAGAAATGAACTGATGTTTAACTAATATTCTATTAGTATTATTATTAGACATTATCAATATATCTCTTAGGAGGAAATATCGCACATTTTCATACGGCAAAGGCAGGTATGTAAATGTAAAGCGCTTTTGATAACAGAATACTAAAAGGACTAGAAACAAATGGCAACAGCATATTTTGAATTTAACATACATAATCTATATAACTCTAGCATTTCTTTTTGAAATGGTTTTTTAATAAAACTGTTAACCACAGAATCAGGAATCTCACTAATCTCACATATAATTGATTTTATTTAAATGTGATTTTGGTGATGTTTTCCTTCACAACGATTATGGAATCTCTTCTATATTTACTGCAGTAACTATCATAATGTGGTAACAATACACCTACAAAAAAATTATGACAAGTATGAAATCAATAAAATAGAAAAAAAAAAGCCAGCAAAATACAAGGAAAGAGGCTGAGAAAGTCAACGTGTAAAACAAGATTCCAGTTCATCTGAAATAAAGCTGTATTTTGCCATATAGATCTCTAACTTTCCTAAATACTTTAAGAGTTTCCAATGGTACCATCTTGGATAGATATTCACTATACTAACATTTAGAATAAGCTTAGCTCTATGAGAGAACAACGAGAGAATTACATAAATGGACACAAATTAATGCTCTGGAAATGTGACATATTCAAGAGGTCCAGCAGATGTGTAAAAATTCTAGAGCTGCTTATCTTTAAAATCTATAAAATGAAAGGTTCAGTCTCTTTTATAAGATGGTTTCTCTCTCTTTCTCATTTTAGCTGCGTGCTTTTTTTTTTTAACTATCTGCCTGCAAGGCAAAGAAAAAATGTATCAATATTAAATATTCTCCTCATGATCAACTTGAAAACAATTCAGATTATACCAGTCAATTAGGAAGTCATGGCACCTTGATCTCCAACAATGAAAGAGAAATTACAATGTACAAGATAGAGTCTTATTTAGAACATTTTCTTGTTCTCTCACTCCATAGGCTAATCCTGGACTTCCTCTGGAGTGTATCTTATGCTGCTCTCCCAAAATAAATAAATAAGGTTTGCAGTTTCCCAGATGGAGTATTTAATCCTAAATATCCCCACACAAATATAAGCCTCATTTCTTTTTGGTACAGTCTTTGTTTTGGATCAGGAGAAAATATTCTCTGGATGCCCATAGTAATTTCAAAAGCTTATCTAAAAGGTTCCTCTCATCTTCTTCTAGAACTGGTCAAATCCCAATTGTTTCTTCATTGTTCTTTTTTTTTAAGTCTCTAAATCAACCCTGACAAACATCTGGCTTTTATTCTTATGCTTTCAATTACTTCCAATTTGTGAGCATTTGACTTTTCTAGCATAGAGTCCCTAGGAAATTATCCCATAATCAATGTGTGGAATAGCTATAGTCAAAAAGGGAAAAGATTCCTTCCATGCCTTCATCTACATGGATACCATACTTCTGAACATGACAGGCTAAAACTCTGCTGGCATTTAAAAAATTCTATTTTGCACTCGAAGTGCAAATCTAATTTGTTTTCCACTGTCACTCATAGGACTTTCCCAGCATTACTCATTTCCAAAGTACCTTCTTCCCTCTTGTTTCCTTCATCCCCTTCCATCAAGTGTCCATGTTCAGTATTATTTCTCCCCTTGCTCTCCCTCCACCCTCATGCATTAGCTGTAAAATAGATGTAAAGCTTGGTGTAAGTCCAAAAATTTTATGATCAAAATACATACTTAGCAAATTGTTTGGCTAAATCTTTCATGTATGATGAAAGATTATTACCACAATTCATTAGCAAATTATAGACTTTGAAATGTAGGCAGACAAATATTTGGCCCTGTATCAATCAATTTGGACCAGCTGGGTAGAAATTCACACAATCCCAGGAAACCCGGGAAGTGAGGTGCTCTTTCATTTTTCATTCACTTGAAACATTAAAGAAAAATTATCATTCTATAAAAATGTCCACTTTTCAAGAATTCAGCAGAGCCATTTCAGATTGAATTTTATTTTCAGTCAATTACTACTTTAGTGACCAATTAACTGATCGTTTTTCTTGCAACTGACTATGGAAGAATAGTGCCTAATGCACACAGAGGCACCTTAAGGTTTGACCGTTAGACTCCAGTTTAAAAGCTAAATATTTAATAACGGTCCTACTGCCCTAAAAAAGGGAGGAGGGGGTGTCCTTCTACATAGACTAAATCAGCCTGGAAACTAACTTTGCACTTATTCACGATAAATAATATCATTAACATTCTTCCTCTGAGCCTCCCTAGCCCAGTGAGGTGACCCTGTACAAAGATTCTGATTGATCTATCTGTCTGTTTTGGTTAAGCTACAAGGCCGTATACGAGGACAGCTGCACTTTGGGAGCAACTTAAAACAAATTTCATCTTAGTGGCATCTAATCCACTGCTTGGTACAAGACGCATGGAAAAGTCAGTGTCAAAATTAAACAATGCCGGCTTTGCAATGAGCAGATGCTTTTGCCTTGCAGCTGTAAAAACCTTAAAACAATCCAGTACTCCAGCGTCTGGTCACGCAATGACCACAAAGCAAGGAATACATTTTGTCATTTATAGAAAATGTTTGCTACGAGCTTTTAAAGTCTTTTTTTCTTTAAGAAAATGTTTTAAAAATTAATAAGAAGAACATATTTAGGATAATAAGTAATTTAGCCCTAAATTAAGCAACAGGATTTTTAAAGTATATTTGCCACACTATGTTTGAAAAAGAATAATGCCTTGATTAGATAATCTAAGTCATACACAAAATACATTAGACAAGAAAAAAATGACCACAAACAGATGTTTTAAGATGTTTTGGCCAAATAACCTTTGGTATATAGGGATAAACATGTAAAGAATTTTCTACATGCAGGCTTTATCTTGGTCTATCTTATGTTTATGCGCACTTTATATTCACTTATCCATCCTTTGATTTACTTCCTTGTTTTTTGTTTTTTGCTGGGGTGGAGTGGGGAGAATAATGAGGAGTTTATTATTCTTATTTTATGGCTGAAGGATACATAAATGTTAAATTATGTCTCAGCTTAAGGAACGTGGTACTTACCGAGGTCTATAAAGAAACTGTAGTCTTTTGCAATCCTTACCCTACAGGAGAGAACCTCATCTCTGACATTCAGAAATCTAGGGGTTAATATTTTAATACTGAAACAAACTCTTCTGCAAGAAGAGAAAGATTCCAACTACTGTGTCTGTGAAACCAAAGAACCAGCCCCATAGAAGTAAGCCATTGCATGGTCATGATCAATCCACTTCCGCTAACTGATGTTCTGGCTTTAAAGATAACTTTTTACAGTACCTAACTAGAAAGAATCTTGTAGTCTTACTTTTATTTTAAATAGTCTATAGCAAAAAATTTTTTTCAGCAAGTTTTTCCTAATCATTCAAATTTTTTCTTGAAATTCTTTTTTCCCTATGGATATCAATTAATTAACAGCTCATTGCTTATAAGTTTCATTGGATGGTTTGTTGGTTGAAGGTTTGGGGATTCCCCTTACATTCCTCCCCACCCCACAACTTATATTTCAATGAGCAAGTCTCAAAGCAATACCACATTAACAGGAAATTAATCCAATTTTATTTTAAATATCAAAGAAGGCATGCTAACTTCTTCATTAAGTCTTTGAGAAATAAAACCTAAAATATTTTTCCAGTTGTTTTTGCATTTCTATATTTTATTTTCTAAGAATGTAATTAAAATGTATTGACAAAAAGCATATTGGTTAGTTATGCCTTTTTAAATATAAACTCTAGACATTTATTTAAAGATACAGGCCAAACTTAGAAATGAGCTTTTCTATGAAATATTCACAATTATTAAGTTATATATTATAGGTATGATTTTGTTGCATTCTTTGCTAATAGCTATAATTAAAATAAACTTGAAATATGGTGTCAGTAATATGTGCTATCAAACAAAACTAAACCATGCAACAAAAATATATCACAAGAGAATTAAACTTCAAAATATAAAAACACACAAAATAACTGACATGTATTCTAAGATGCTATCCCTTGTATCTTAATCTATGTAGCTCAGAATAAGAATTAATTATTTTATAGTGTCAATATTCCAAATTAAAATATTGTACACTAACAGCTTTAAGGATAAGGAATAAGTATAAATTTGTACGGACTGGGTTTGCTTATATTTTTGTTTCATAATACCTTTGGTTAATAATCAGAATTACGCTAACAAGAACTATGTGAAAATATTTTGTTTAGAAGTATATTCCAATTTAGGATTATTAATTATACAATTCCAATTCACATTTAATGTACTTTAATACATTACATATTTTTATGGGACCATGTAGAGATTTGCAAAAATGGTTGGCTCAAATAAATGGTTCTCTTTTAAGTGGATTTTATCCCTTTAAGTTCATTCAACAACTGCAATATATTTTTAAAGTATATATTTTACTCACAAAATACATATGTAAGTCACAAACCAAAAGCTAACAGATGTGTGACTTCTAATTAGTTATAATAATCTCTGCTTCAATGCTATTAGAATGAGCCTTTCTTTTCTTTTGAAAACTAAAAAAGCTTTCCTTTGAATTTTAAACTGTCAGGGTGCTTCAAAGTCAATGTACAAAATCTGCTTTGATTAAAATTTTAGACATCTACAGTGATAACTTTATGAAAGGAAAATATTAAATTATAATTATCCTAAACAGACACAGTCTTGTGAAACTAACCCTACATTCATGTTAAAACACAAAGAGTTGAATATAATGAATTTGATTCATCCTCGGACACAAAGCGTCACCACAGTAAACTCAGTCAACTGTTGCTCTTACGCCTATATTCATGGTGCTTAAATAGCGCACTTTAAAACAAAAAAAACTCCAATTGGCTTTTCATATATCCACCCTCCCCAAAAATAACGCACTTGAAAAACTCAAATGATATGAAAGGCTTCAAGGCCTCTTTTCTCCCTTTCATACTGCTTTTTTTTATTTCTGTTTGCAGTAATCTGCCTTTCTCTTTCTCTTTCTCATTGCTACAGAGCAAGCGAGGAGGCTCAGAGCTTTGAAAAGGGGGCTCAGTGTGTAATGGGTCCACTAGAATTAATTTACTTGCACCAAATCCATTGAGCACAGAGGGGTTTTTTTTTCCCCTCTCTCCCTCTCTCTCTCTCTCTCTCTCCCCTCAAATCATTTGGAGTTGAACGCAGCCCCCAGCCTTTGTAATTCTAGTAAAGCACTTAAAGTGCACAGTAGGTGTTCATGAGGACCATCTGGTCAAAAGCAAAACAAGCTGCTGATTTTGCCTTTGAATAGAATGAAGCAAGTGTGAATTAGTCTCTTCAATTAGCACTATTACAACCTGTCAAGTGCATATTGTAAAACAGGATTATTACAGTATTGGTCACCAGTGCAATTATTTACTCTCTGCCTTTTCTTGCATATAAAAATGTCTTATGTTTATTAGTTTCTGATAACTGAACATAATTTCTCTTAACCCAAGCATTTCAAAACTACCAACATACAAATTACAGATTATGAAATGTTGAAATGTGGTTGGCCAAGATGTTAGGATACACATATCTTAAGTAACAAAGGACAAAGCATTGTCCTTATTTATTAACACAATTTCATTGTTTTTATCTTCTTAAAATGTAGGTTAAGAAATACTTACATGGGCTAAAAAAAAAATTTCCAATAGAGATTATTTCAAAACACTTTCAGAGGGAGAAAAAGACTAGTCAGATTCAAATAGCTGCATTGTAAATATTACTTAAATTTATTTCCTAAGGGGTTAATTTATCAAGAAACACAGAAATTCTCAATATTTATAAAATGATCATTTTCTTCATTTGAAGTGGTATGACTTCAACAGATCTCGGTTATAAAATCCAACTCGAAACTAATAATATATATGCATATTTAAAAGAAACTCATGATCTCCCTTTCTGAAAGCTGAATAAAGGCTTGAATTCATTGCCCAGTTGCTTAAGAAATTATATCTCTTTCATTCTTGCTAAGATGTCATTTGTGGTTTCAAATTTTAAAAATCAAATTATGATATACACTAATTAAAATGGGTTCATTCAAATTGAGCTTATAGATGCCGTTTATCTTGCAGTAAAAATAAACCACCTAAACTTTTAATTAAATAAGCACAATTTATTTTACCCTCTTGTATATGCATATTCTCTCCTACCCTACTCTTCAGTTCTGTGCCATCATCCCCTACCCTCTCCATACTGGAAAACAAACAAACAAACAAAAGCAACTATACTTAAAAACATTTACAGAATAAGCATCTTAGTTAAGAAGTTATAGTCAACCCACTACTAAAAAATTGCTCATTAGTACAATCTGTAAACGACTACATATTTAATTACTGTTAATGATCTCGAGAATTAAAGGAGAATAATTCGAAATACATGTTAGTCAAGCAAGTTGAGAAAATATCAAGCAGAAAAATAGACACAAAACTCGACACAAGTTTCAAATTTGCAGAATCAGAATCAGCCTCACGATTTCACAATTATTTAGGCAAGATTACTTTTAAGGACTGGTATGATTTATGTATACAATTCATTTCTTGTTGCTAATTTAAACTATTGGCTTCCCACTTGACAACCACTTGTATTAGTATTGAAATGCTTTACCATCCCATGTAAGCTACATCTTTACCGGTTGTCGATTTTTCCCTTTCATTCCCATTAAGAACTAAATCAACATTAATAAGAACAGTGAGAATTCTAGGGTAAAGTGAAACTTGGAAGAGGATTTAAATAATTCCAATAGCTATTCATCGTGCTTCTCACTATAATAGATAAGTAATACTCCATGATTCCACACCAAAAATACTTAGGTTTCTTATCATTGTTATTCTGGATCATGTGTGTATTCCTTAAGTTTGTATGACATCTATAAAGAAAAGTGGATATTTTGCCTAATAGAAGGTTTTACAATAGAAAGATGGACAACAAAGAATTAGTTTCCAAGAAAAGTTGGCTTCATTTCAGGGACTTTATATCCTTTTCCACACCTGGGTTTAGGATTTGCAGTAAGCAAATCAATCTTTTCTTTCCTTTAATTTAACCGTTCCCAAGTACATTTGTAACCACAGATCTTTAATAGTATTAGACAGAATTACTAAAGTATGTAAAATTAACTGTTTAAAAATCTGAATTCTCAGTGTAGAAAATTCATTAAAATAAGGTAAGCTTATTCAAATTTTCAAGGAAATTCACTCGTTTCAAGTGTGGCAGGTAGCTAGTTTAGGACCCAAAAAGGTGGACAGATTGTCACAAAATTATTATAATTATTATTTGATAATTTTCATAAACTATTTTGTCATAATGGAAAAAGAGAAAAGATTTTTATTCTTATGACAACTTGCAACTCTTCATTCTGACCTTTTTATACTATCATTGCCTTTTCCTCAAGTAGGAGGATAACGTAAGTGGAAGGATTTGTAAAGAGCTTAAAAAAAATAACCTCAATATCTAACTAGCTTAAATTAAAATCTAGAGCACCCAAAGGACATAAGTCACGCATTGTGAGGCAAAACACCACAGAGCCAGAGTGAACAAACATTTGTGCAACTGTGGGTTCATCACCACTAGCTTGCGTGAACATATGGTCACAGAAGAGTTCATCTGAAACACAAACTGCTTCTAAGTTTTGTTTTCTAATTCACTATTTTTAAAAATACATTTTGTCTAATTAAAAGTTGAAATCATAGTGCCTTTTTCAATCCTATTTAATTTAATAGAAATTTCCCTCGGGGGGGAAAATATTACAAAAGCTTTCTTTTAAAAATACAAGGCTTTCAAAAATTAAAAATACCAATAACTGGTAATTTTTTCCACCTACAACAAAAATAATACATTACTATACTGGGGAAAAAATCAGGTTTTTGGTTTTTTTACATTTCTTCCTTTCCTTTATCTACTGGTCAAAATTCATTCCTGGACCTATTAAACAACATCGAAAAGAAATTTCTAAAACTGGTGACAGAAAATAATTTACAATTTAGGATATACAGCATCATTAAGCTTCCACATTAATAGCAAAAATCCTGGCATTTATAAAGTAATACTGCAAAATCATTTCAAGATTACATTTTTGTTGTGTTCCAAGCTGATTTTCAATCATGCAACAAAAATTAATGCACATACTTAAGTGTCACTGTGGGTTGCATGACTATAGCATAAGAACTTCTTGTTCTCCTGAATCCCCCCCACCCCACCCCCCAGGTATTCCACAAGGCGAAGGAGAAAAGTCTTAGAACTAGACCTAGAGTGGGATCCTAGGCGTAGACAGTATATCCACATTTTTTCTAAGTTGTACAGAATAAAAGAGCCTATGTGTACCCGTCTACTCACAGAAAAGCAACTGATACTAGAAACAACTGCATTTATTTTTTCCTGGTAACTAGCATTTCAAAACATTATTTTAAATCAACTATAAAAAGGAAAAAAAGAAAAAGAAGAAATCAAACTGTTGCCAAGAAATACATAAGAACATCTGTTTTTGCAAAAATATTTCTGGGATATTTTTGATTTAGAAAATGGTATGAAAAAGATTTACTGTTTTCAAGTCCTTGAAGCTTAAAATAAATTTGATAATCTAAATAGCAGGCCATGGAGAACAGTTTCAGCCAACTGTGGCACACAATGGCACATTTGCAGAATTTTAAATATTTCTTTTAATAATTGATGTAGTCGTTTTGAATCATTCTGCATAGGATATCAGGTGTGAGCAGATTGCATTAACGCTGCTTAAACATTTCAACTTGTCAGTATGGCCAACTCGATTTCGGAAATATTTGCAGTATTTTCCCATCGAAACAGTAATAAAGGCAAAATAAATATATGCCACTACTTTATAATCACCGAACATTAATGAATATTTTATGTCTTTTTAAATCTCCCTGTTTAATTTAAAAGGGTGAAATTAAGTCTCCTCCCTGCAATATGCCAATTATCTGTAAATCAAACAATAACTTGGCCATTATGCTCCTTTTTGTTAATATAAGAGAAGCTAATTTGAAAACATTGAATGGCATTTTTAGACTATCAGTTTAATAGTCCTTTCTGCCCTCTTGTGGGAGAAAGTTGAAACACACTCAAACTATAGAAACTGGAATTGTAAAAGAAAAAAAAAGGTAAAATTTTAGCTATAAAAATTTCATTCAGAAAGAAAAATAAAGCAGTCTATGTTTATCCATCCTGCATTATACTCATCTTCAATTACAAAAAGTAAATCAACAGAATGAAATTTAACTCATTCTCTTTGCTTTTCTTGATTAAATTGGAGTTATTTATTTGAAACTAAATTTATATATTTTAATATACAATTTAAGTTTTACTACCATGAAGTTCCCAGAATAACTCTGTGATAGAACCATAGTTAAACATTATTTCTAATGTAAAAACAACGATTCTTCAAGGAATTAAAAATTTTAATTTACAGAATAGAACACATATTATATAGGTTAAAAATGAAATGTCAATTTATATATTTAAAACCTGGAAAAATATCAAATAACTCAAATCTATGATTCAAATTAGGGGCCAAGAATAATTTTTAAGATTTTAGTTTCTAGTCAACAAACTATTCAAGTGATAAACAGAAAAAATAAACTTCAAGCAATGAGTTATTTATGCCAAATTCAGAAGTTGAAATTCACTGACAAAACAAAAAGAAAGGAAACCATGAAGAGTCTAGCCATTACTGAAACAATTCATACACTTCTGAAAACTGATTAAGGTGAAAACAGCTTGTTTTTCAATATGACATTAGTAATTATTTTAAGCAATGTAGTCCAAGAAAACATTTATGAAATAATCCAAGATTAAGCATGATTAATTCTCTTTATAAAAACATTAGTAGATAAATGACTGCTGTATTCACAACTTACAAGAGACAATGTGACACAGTTGTCATTTCAGTGTTTCAAAACATAAGTCTTGTCATAGCCCTACACATTTTTCCCCCTTACGGAAATAAATTACTGGCTTTTAGGTGGGTAGGGCCACAGGCAAGAAGGTACCTCTTCTCTCTTGGGGGAGGTTCTTTTTTGAAACAGTGGCCCTGGTTGGCCAGGCTGAAGAAAATATTGACACTATAAATAGACTCTTCTCAGATATTCTGAGCTAAATGACTGACGATCTCCAACAGCATCTCACGGATGCTGCCCAAGCCTGGGATGGAGCTGTTTAAGAAAAGCCTCCTCAAACTCCTTTTGGAAATAGGCAGGGTACACATTATAGATAATATATTTGAGAACAACCTTTCAAATAAAATATAAGCATGTTCGAAAATGCATGCTGTCAACAATTTCCGAATTAATATTTTAAATAATTACTATACAACAATGAAATACATCACATAATAATGAGTTATTTTTAAGCAGGTTTTAAGTTGACTATTTTAAGAATTAACAAGAGCTCTCATTTACCACATCTATCTTGCTAGGTCAAGTCATTTAATATATCTACAGTAATCATTGAAGCTCTAGTTAATTAAAATTAGGAACCCAATAATGAAACATAAAGAGAAATTCCAACCAGACCAGATAAGCCCTCTATAACAGGGTCAACATTAGCTATAATGAGCTACCTTTATTCCCTAGCTGTGAGACATAACTCACCTCTTGAATGGTACTGCTTCCTGAGAAGTTCAGGTTGTACTCCCGCTGGACTTCTCGGTGGGTGATGATCAGCATGAAGTTTTGATTTAATGACTCCTGCAGGGCACTGAAAGGGTTGAAAGAAAAACAAGGAACTCTGAGATGAACAAGTTCTAACTTGCTTTACAGCTAGCTGCAAAAACCCCAGGAGTACCATAACCTCCACACAGGCATGTCTGGGCCCAATGTTAGCATCTTTTCAGCTCCTAAAGGCAAGAGAGCATGCTGAGAACAACCAAGGGGAGCTAACCTGTTAACTCCTTCTCTACCAAGGTGTTTTTAAACTTCAATTCTACATACTTTGCACGTATAAGAATTTTCTACAAGTCATATGCTATTGCCCGCATACGTATTTCTTCCAAGAGAACCAAATTTGTCAATTATATCAAATTCCAAATACGCTACTAAAATGTATACTCAAAGGCTCTGGTTCAATTCCAAGTGAAATAGCTGTTCTAGAAAAACAGAAATATGAAACTATTGTTTATGTTCATGCATGCTGTATAAGAATAAAAATATTATTTCAGCCAAAATTCAGAGGATATTGACATCTACAAACCTTTAATTGCTATACCAAAATTCCTTCAAAATAAGTGTGCTTTCACTTAGGACTCAGTAATACATAGAAACCAGAAATTGGATAATTTAGAGGAACATTAAACTCTACACCAAAGATTCAAAATGTTAGAAATGTGTGAGAACCATGAAGAGTAAATGAAATGAGCTACGTAAATTAAGAAACATAAATCACGGTTTTATTCATTTTTAACAATATCAAGAAGCACTATTAGCACTGAAAACAAAAATCTCGCATTATTCCAGGCGCTAAGGAAACCAGCGCAAATGATATATAGTTCCTGTCCATGAAAAGCTTCATAATCTAATAAACAGACATAGAAACAGCCACAGTATAACGCAATAGGTACAACTGAGAAATTGAAAAAAAAAAGTACAATGAAAACTGAGAAGGAAGTGCTTAACTCTGCCTCAGTGAGAGAGGAAAAGGATTGGGGGAAAGCACAGAAGAGAAGAAAAATATAACTTGAAATATGAAGGATAAGTAGGACCTTAGAGTTTATTGAACACCTACCTATGTTTATGACACCGTTCTAGTTGCTAAGGATACAGTGATGAACAAGAAAAAAAAGATTCCTGCTTTCATGAAACTTACATTCTAGTAAAGGAGACAAACGATAATCAAGTAAATAAATAATTTTAGAGAATGCTAAGTGCTGTGAAGAAAATAAAACAGGATTATAATATAAAAGGTAATGGGGGGGAGGTGAATGGAATTATTTTCAACAGAATAGTTGAGGAAGCCATCTCTGAGGAAGCGACATTTAAGTTGAGGCTGGTATGATAAGAAAGAGATAGTAGGAGTCTGATCATGTAGGTCCTTGCAGACCTTAGTAAAGAACTTGGTATTTATAGTAATTACAAAGGAAAGTCATTGGAGGGTTTTACACAGGAAAATGCTTAAGATCTGACTTACATTTATACAATATTATTCTAGCTGCTCTGGCTACAGTGAGGAAAGAGTGGAGGCAGGGAGAGCAGATAGGAGGCTACTCCAGGCAAAAAGTGATGGTGGCTTGAACTAGGGTGGTAGAGGTGGAGACAGTAAAGAGCTGTCAGGTTCAGATGTATTTTAGAGGTAGATGCCAGACAATTTACTGATGGTGTGTGAGAAAAAATGTAACCCCCAAGGTTTCTGGCCTGAGCAAATGGAAGGATGGAATTGTATTTAACAAGAGAAAACTGGGCCAGGTTGGGTGGGGAAGTTGAGAGTAAAGTTTTGGATATATTAAGTTTAAGATGCCTATTAGACATCCACGTACAGTTGTATACAAGAGTTAAAGGTCAAGAAAGAGAGTTCAGAGCAGGAGAGTTGACAGCATATACATAGTATTTAAATTCTGTGGCCAAAAGAAATCACCTAGGGAAACAGGTCACTTAAAGAAAATGAGAGAGGCCAAGATGGAGCCCTGGAGCATTCCAATAACTGAAAATCAAGCAGAGGAAGAGAAGTCAGTGTAAAGAAGACTGATAAATGGTCAGTAAGAAAAGAAGAAAACCAAGAAAGTCTATTATACAGGAGCCAAGAAGTAACTGTTCGAATTGGAGGACATGAGCAATTATGCCAAATGATGGCAAGACATTAAGTGCAGTAAGGGCAGAAAAATGACATGTTCAGGCAATTGTGAAAAGCTCAGTGTGATCACAACGAAGGGTGAGTGCAAGGAGCGCGGTGAGGCTCAAACAGTAGGCTGGGTCAATGTTCAACATACCTATGTTAAAAGAATTTGGGGTCAGAAGATGCAAGTAATGGAAAGTCTACTTGGAGTTCCAAGGCTTTCATAGGTAGACCTATTTCACAACCATTTTCCAAAATTTTACTTTTGCTCTAGAGCTTGGCTGACTTCCCCTCATGTCAAAAACATCACTCCATACTCACTTCAATCTCTGTTCACGTTGTTCTCATTCTCCTTCCTATCTCTCCGCTCCAAAATACTGCAGACCTTTCAGAATACCTCATGGTCTACCATTTGTATTTATTAAAGATCTCCTCTTCTCTGAATTTGTATATCATACACTTCATTAAATACTTAATTATAGCATGTTTTGTACAGTTTGCTTTGTTTCATGTGTAGAAGTCCTGAATTCAAGACGATAAGCATTTTCAGGGTAAATATCTTAGTATTCATCCGTATTTCCCTTGGCAACTAGCATACTAAAAAGTGATTCAACTCAATCCTATAAATATTTAAGAAATAGTTCTGCATATTCTGAACTGCATATAAAGAACTACTAATTCTCAATTTTTGAGCCTACCTATGAAATGCCATTTTATTCAAAAAATTGTGGTTTAGAAAAGTTAAGTAATTGCCCAAGGTTATGCAGCTATAAAAAGATGGAACCCAGTTTCTAAACTATCTTTGATTTTATATTCTTTACATGTCAGCATCCTACCTCCCAAATGGCTGGGCTGCTTTGGAGATACAGAGATGAATAAGACTCCTGCTTGTTAGCAGTTCACCATTTGTTCTTTCTATAATTATTCAATTCCTAATATTTGCAATAATATAGGACTAAAAGACAATCACTGACCTCAAGACAGACTATTCAGAGAGGTTAAAACAGATGTGAGGATTGTAGAGAAAGAAAAGAGTACTATGAAGTACTATGAAGAAGAACGGATAATAATTTGACCAGGAGATATGTAGGATGATTTTAGACAGAGACTAGTTTGAGCAGAGATGGAAATGGGAGAACATAGGGAAAGGTGCAGAAAGCAAGGAGGAAAAAGTGTTATGGGGAGGTGAAGAAGAATTTGAGAAAGAGAAAACTTGAACCTTAAGGACCTACATTATGGGGGCTTCAAATGCTAGGCTAAGGAGCTCAGAATTCTGGAAGTCTGGATTATTACATAGATCCTCCTTTATCTTTACATACGAATCTACACACTTTTAATACTTTTAGTGCTTGCCTTTATGCAATTCCTTAAATGTGTTTCTTGATCTTGACTCGCAGACTTGTGCACTAACTTTGCAGAAAGGTTTGCCAGGACCAGCACTGACTGCCAAACTACTTTAGAAGATCAATTTAGTCTAGTTCTACAATTCCTCAATGGTCCTAGCATAGGGTAAGAGGGCAAGAAAAATGCCTATGGCTTTAAACTGCTTGGGAGTCACACAGCCACCAGATTTGAATCCCTGTTCCATCACTTGCTAGTTATTTGACCTTGAAAAGTCAATGATTCATTCGTTCAAGAGTATTTATGGAGTGTCTACCATACACAAGGTGCTACTTTAAGCACTTAATTACTCTGTAAATTCTCAGTTTCCTCTTCAGGAAAAGGATAATAATCCTTACTTCATAGAACTATGAATATTAAATTTTAGAAAGCCAAGTGGGAATTTTTATTACATATAAGTTTTAAGGTGATCTGTTATAACTTATTGAAAACAGAACACTTTCGAGGGGTACCCATACTTTAAAACCTTACAAGGTTACAGTGAAACATTAACAAAAGGATTTGTGGTGATTTTGTGACAGTTACTTTTCATGTTTTAGTGCCATTCCTCTGCGAGAGTTCACAGAGAGTAAAATCTTTTTTGATGCATTGAACATAATTGTATATTAAGCCTAATGTTATCCAGACTCAGGGTGTTCTTTTTCACACAGGTCTTTTTGGGGGTTGATATACCACATTCCTGTTCCTTGTGAGAATGATGTGTTTGGAGGAGTAAGCTGAGGGTATTATATATGACCTTAGACTCCGGCCTGATTCATTCACTTAGCCATTAATAATAATGGCTAACGTTAAATGAGTGCTACTATGTATCAGGCATTAAGAGCTTCCTGTCAACTTTATGAAGTTATTATCATTTTCATTTTACAGATGAGGAAACTGATGTTAGGTTACTTACTTGCTTAACGTCACACACAAAATAAGGAGCAGTGACCAGGTCTAACTCTTATGATTCGTCCTTCATGTACTCAAGAAGGGAACCCAGTAAGATCATATTTCTGTTTGGAGTTTATTGTGGGATGGGCAGACAAGCAAACTTACAATTCACATATGGTACCATTTGCTAAGAACTCTAATACCAGTTTTCCTAAGGTGCTATGGAAATACAGAGGAAGAATACCTAAATTAAACCAAAGAGGCTTTTCACAGAATCTGACATGTGAACTGAGTTTTCTTTGTTTTGTGAGATGCTTTTGGAGGGGGGGGGAGCAGGGGGACCCAAGGCTGTAAAGAATTTATTGTGGTGATTTGCATAATTTGCAAAGACTTTATTGCTAAAATATTATCTAGGCAAACTGATTCCAGCTGCTGCTTAGCAGAATGAGTTGAGTCTTCAAGTTGCGGCATCTAGGAGCGATTTTCTCCAAGTGTCTTCTAATGGTTGGTGAGGATAGTCAGCCATGGTTAATCCACCTTCAAGCTGTCGGTCTTTTACTTTCAAAATGCAAAGTAATTCATGCTACTTCAACTTTTGACCTTTAGAGTACTCTGAGGATGACTGCCAACCAAAGCAGTAGTTGAGAAATAATATGAAACAGTTTTTTTGTGTGTGAGGCAAATTGGCCCTGAGCTAACACCTGTTGCCCATCTACTTCTTTTTGCTTGGTGAAAATTGTTGCTGAGCTAACATCTGTGCTAATCTTCCTCTATCTTATGTGGGATGCTGCCACAGCATGGCTTGATGAGCAGCACTAGGTCTGCGCCCGGAACCCAAACCTGTGAACCTTGGTACACCAAAGTGGAGCCCGCAAATGTAACCACTATGTCACTGGGCTGGCCCCGGTTTTGTTTTGTTTTGTTTTTAATGGTGTGTTTTTGCTTCAATTAAAGGAAGAAGTAAAGGTGTAAGCAAACGTAGAAAATTTTTAAAAGCAGTTTGAATTTTAACTCAATGCAAGAAATGGTTTTCATAGAATATCTATTCTCCCCTCACTGTTTTTTAATTTTTTATTCTCCATTATGATTTTCCTTTCAGTTCGAATATTTGCATTTACCACCAAGGGGATAGTTTTGTTTCTACAAACATACAAGGGCCATTAAAACCTACTTCTGCTCTACCCTCAAATACAGACTGAAATTAATGTTCAAAATGTAATGAGAATCATAACATTTGTCCCCAAGCTTTGAGCTATTGGCTATTTGCAAAAAGTATAATAGAATACAATGAATGTTAAAATTTTTAAGCAATGAGTAAGCAAAGTGCTAGACATTTTCACAAGTAATATCTCATAATTCTCCTAGCCAATTTCTTAATTTTAAAATTGGGGGGCAGGGAGTAAAGATATAAGAGAGGTAACTATAAAACAACAGATTAGATGATAGATATCCACTCCTCTAAGATTTTCAGTTTTAAAACTAAGCGTTAATATCTAAGCCAGCAACACAATTCTAGAAACAGTTTCAGTATGACATCCTTTTTCTGCTTTCTTTTTTGTCCACAAGTCTTGGGTTCCCAGTGTTCTTGATTAGCAAAATGTCCACCTCTGCCTGGGGAGATCCCATTCCAATTTAACTATGAACATTTATCAGAAACATCTGTAAAATATCTGCCTTCTAATGAGTATCAATTTCATTTTAATTCATTGGCTTAGTTTAATACATTTTATACTCCCCTCCAGTTTTTTTTTATAAAAGAAAAACAATGCACAGCATATTTTAACACACAGGCCCCAATAAATCAATCTGAAGCTGTAGACACTTTTATACATGTGAACACCAAAAGTCATAAATTATTAGCCTCCATGGGTCAAGTACTGATAAAAGCAACAACATTAAGAAAATGAATGTAACAGTCTTTATTTACCATCTTGACTGAGTCTATTTCACTTTGAGAGAGCACTTTAGTGATCCACTTAATGCAGAAAGCACATAGCTATTTCAATACGTATGATGTGGCGATCTTTCAAGGTTAACTTAAGGCTGCATTATGGTAGTGAAACAATCATTTGATCATCATGTAGCTATACACCTGTCACTAATTCCCGATTAAGAAGAGGAATGGCTTCACTCCTGCCAAACAGCAGCACCCTATTTCATAGGGTAGCACAGTAGCAGGCAGGGTGTCTTGCATAAAGAATAATAACAGCAATTTAAGGATTTCCTTCCCAGCAATCCTTGAATCAAGAAGTCCTCTTAAAGTCTTCAGGGGGCAAAAGATTTGGCCAGACTAAACATAGCCTTCCTATCAAAACAGCAACACTTCTAGAGGAAGCACTCATTGTTAGAAAGTATAAATCCATCGACATTAAACAACCAGACTAGGAAAAACAGCAAATTCGGACGTGGGCTTCAGGGTTGTTAGGGACTGAAGGTTTCTGTCTCCCCACGAATTCACATGCTGACAGCCTAACTCCCAATGTGATGGCATCTGGAGGTAGGGCCTTAGGAAAGTGATTAAGTTTAGACGAAGCCAGGAGGTTGGGGCCCCTATAATGGGATTAGTGTCCTTATAAGAAGAGGAAGAGAGACCAGAGCTTTTTCTCTTCTCTCTCTCTGCCAAGTGAGGGCACAGAGAGAAGGCAGCCATCTGCCAGCCAGGAAGAGGGTTCTCACCAGGAACCAAATCTTCCAGCCCCTTGTTCATGGACTTCTCAGCCTCCAGAACTGTGAGAAATAGCTTTTGTTTAAGCCACATAGTCTACGGTATTTTGTTTTAGCAGCCTGAGTTGACTAATATAAGGGCTTTTAGGTGTACTGTATTCCTAGCACTCAGGTAAACAGCTGCCACCAGTTCAGCACAGGCTTCTAAACGGCTCTCTTTTAAACACCTGTATATACACATCCAAATTAAAATCTCACTCATTAAAATCCATAGCAGAAAACAATATGCTTTTGTCAAAAGTCATGTAACTAGGGGATGGTTAAGAATTGCGCATTTATTGTATGTAAATTTTATCTCCATAAAAAATTGTAAACTATAGGGGGCCAGCTCCGTGGCCGAGTGGTTAAGTTAGTGTGCTCCACTGCGGCGGCCCAGGGTTCGGATCCTGGGCGTGAACATGGCACCACTCGTCAGGCCACGTTGAGGCGGTGTCCCATATCCCACAACTAGAAGGACCTGCAACTAAGATATACAACTGTGTACGGGGGGGTTGGGGGGATAAAGCAGAAAAAAAAAATTGTAAACTATAAAAAAATACTTGAAGAATCTGATAGCTACCATTTTTTTGCAATGAAATGGGCCCCATATTTTTAACTTCAAAAATACAACACACTTTTAAGCAATGTAAATGGGAACCATGAATTTGCTGCCATTGTTACTTAATAATAATAATAATACATATCCACTGACACATATGGGCTGTTGTCAGCGAAATTATACTTCTCAAATCAATGCTGTATATGTAGTTAAGACAGGGAAAGTATTAACACCAATACAGGGATTGAAATCTCCTGTTTCATTCCTGCTGTGTGCGTATGCTATTTCTTTTCTTGCACTAGATATTTTAAACAAAAATATCAATGTAAAATAATAGGCTTAGAAGGTTCATTTACAATAGGTTTTATTTTGCAAAGATGACCTGATCTTAAAGCAAAAACAGCAGTTTCTTTCAAATTACTGTGACTTTTTATTATAAAAACGTAAATAATCTTGGAATGTGCTATTGAATTTTTTATTAATACTTTACAATTTATATCTCTCCAAAAGGCACTACAAAATTTTCTCTCTTTGGGAATACTTTATGATCTACAATGATCTTATCATCTTTTCAGATACATCAAGATTTTGAATTAAAAAGCATGACACATGGCAATTTAAAGTTCCATTCTAAACTTGCAGAGTCATATGAGCTCTTGTCAACAAAAGATCAAATTTACTATAATTATGGATTATTTACACTAAAACAAAATAAGAAATCAATATGTAAATGTAATGTTTGTTGTAGCTAATGCAGCCAGCAATGACAGATTAGGTTCAAATAGCAATCAGTTTGAAAATCTGGCACATATGTAAATGAGCTAGGGACTTGATGTTTACATTTGACTGTATTTCATTCAGGATTTTTAAATTGTCTCAGGAACAGCATAAAAATAAAATGTTAATCTTTCCACTATAAATACAACCTGAACCCTGAACATAACTAACACTAGATTTTGCTCCTGTCCAGCTAAACTAACATATGATGCTAATAATTCAGAGCTGCAGATTACATCATTCTTAATTAACACTCTGCTACAGTTGTTAACATCCTCCAAGACACCATGTTATCATCACCACAAGTTCTGTAACAATCTTAAAACCATGTTTAACGAAGGTTGGCCTCTTACTCTGCAGCTACTTTTATTGCTTTCTTTGCTGGCAATTAAATATGTCTAAATAAACAAACATTTGGTTTCACATAATTCTTAACATTTTTCATGATGATTTCAAAGTTCAGGTGTCCTTATGTCTATAATTACTGTTTATCAATATAGTGATATATTGGATGCAGCAAACTGTATTAACCAAAGTATGTAAGATTAATCAAAATGTGGTAATTAATGGTGATAGTGATATATTGTGATCCATCAAGTAGTTCATAACAAAACTGTCAAAACATAATTCTATCCATCTAGACAAAATATGAAGAAAACAAAAAAAATTACATTTATAGACAAATTGATTTTTGTTTCATGAATTAGTGACCAAGTTTCTGACTGTCCATTAAATCAACCATAGAAAATACCTGCGGCTCTTTTTCAAAGTGTGACGTTAACAAGCTAATCTCAGCAGTCACCGACCTATCAATAGGCAATAAACTGTACAAATGGGTTTGGTACATCAATCCAATTAGATGTGTTGTGATCTCCACAATGCTTTAATTGGGGACAAGTTTCTTCTTTCATTCAGAATGCATAACTTTAGGGAAATGTTTTCTTCTTAAAATGAGCCACTTTTCAGTAGCCCCATATTAAGAAACATTTACCAACCAAATACTTCCTAATTTCACTTTTGCAAAATCTAATATTAATGCTCACTAAAATTAAAGTTGAACAGTAATCACAATAATGTACTTGAAACATTATATCAATTTATTCTTGAGAAATGATGAGTTACTTTAAGAATGATATATCAAATTATCAAATATTGTACTGATTACAACTCTGGTAAAGCATTTTCACAGATGAATATCTTTTGTGAAAACAACAAAAAAAGTTGTTTTGAAAGGATTTTGGAAGAAAAATTTGATCCAATCAGAACACTTAATTGTATATATAAAGTTTTCAGAAAACTGTCATTTATAGGCCATTTAAGGTCTCTGCCACACTGCTAAAACCTCATAAATATTAATCAATTAAAAAGCCACCATGATGAAGACACACTCATAGAAAAACCATTTCAAGTGACATTTCAGCAAATTATTCAGAGGTTAAAACCTACTGGTTTTTTTCCCAGTTTGAAAATAAAAATATAAGCCAAAGGAGTACCCCATTGGAAGTTGTTCACCTCTTCCTGAAGGAGCTGCATCACATCGTTCATCCACTTAAAGGATTTACTGAGTATTTACTACGGGCCAACAGGCACTGCTCCTGGTTTACTTTACAAACGAACTAGGTTGAAATGAGACTTTATGTTGAGGACCTTACTGACTCTGACCTTTCGAGAAATGCTCAAAGGCACTAGGATGAGTGGTTTGAAGTTAAGAGTACTATGAGAGACAAGTCCAAGCTCCTCTGTTAACTGGCTCTGTAACCTGGGAAAGAGAAACTACTGAGCACCTGCACTGTGCCAGGTTTGATGTTCCCATATGCTATCTTATTTAATCACACTGCCCCTCTCCAAAGCCCTGGGAGGCAGAAATTATCATCCTGATAATTCTGGGTGAAGAAGCTAAGTCCTAATAGACTATTTAACTTCCCCCTTCAGGACCTCAGTTCCTCCACTCACAAAATGGGAGTGGATTAGATGGCTGCTTTAACTCCTTTACAGACGATATCCTAGAGCTTTCCTCTTAAGTCTAAGTCAGAGCTCTTGTGGATGTGACTCTTCTTAGGTTAAGGGAGTCCATCAAGAACTGAAACAGCAGGATACAGACAAAAGAGTGAAAAATATTACAGGTATTAACATTTGTGCAGAGATTGTGAGGTGCTGGGAAAACAGAAGTAGGATAACAGCTATTTGAAAGCATCCACAGAATGCCCTTCTAGTAACTGAATCCCACAACAGTTCCATGATACTTCTCTCTTATCCTTCTTAGTTGGGATAATGGGGGCAGACGAGTGTCTAGAATGGCCTCTGTACAGGATGAAAGCAATACGAATGAGAAAAAGAGAGGCAAAAGGTATACTGGATTTGTGTGAGTATCAAGATACATACCACCCAGAGGGTGGCACCTCTTAGGTAGGACCAAGGCTAGAAGCACAGGTGAACCTATTACCACAGCTGCTGGATGATTACAAGAAGCAGAGAGAGAGTAGGAATACTTTAGTCTTTCCTCTTATTATACCACGCTTAATGGATCTAGTGAAGTACATATCAAACATAGAATTAGAAGAGACTTCAAAGATCATGAGAATGTTTCATTTGCTTTTCTTCAAGCTTCTGCAGATATCTATATGGAGAATTCTGCCCAGGCTACTTCTCCCCACAAAGGAAGAGTTTTAGTGAGAACACTTGCAGCAATTTTTCCCCATTCTAGAGTTGCTTCTCTCAGAGTAAGAGAAGAGACTATTGCAATTATTCACAAGGTCACATTGTACTAAATTAAATTTCAGAGAAGGCAGGGATGAGACCAGCAGCATCCTCTTTCACTTCCTATGCCCTAGTGCACTAAATTCTCTTCCACTTCTTACCCTCTGTGGTAGATACACCCTAGACAAGGCTTGCCATGAGCTCTCTAAGCTCTCTTTCCTACTGTGAACAGGTTGATGAGGCAGGCCTACTGCATCAGTCCATCAGGCTCTGAAGACCCAGTCATAACTTTCGATAAGCCACCTAAGCATGTGGATCCTAAGATTTAGATCTGAAGTGAGAGGTAAAAGACCCCACTTAGGACTCAAGTCTAAGCCACATGCTCCATTGGGTCCTGTCTGGCTATTAAAGCAGCTTGTTTCCTAATATGGATAATGATTTTTATGTGTATAATCCACTGATAAGAACCTTAGAAGAAAGGAAGAATGAGTCGCATCATGGATCCCCAAGAATCTAGAAAAGCCTCATTATTTTCTGGTAGCAGCTGAGGCCCAGAACAGAGGAATGACCTGCCCAATGTCATACAGTGATTCTGTGGCAGAGCAGAGGCTAAGACTCAGATATCTTGACTCAATATTCCTTGATTCCTTCCATAGCACCCACTGGAAAATACAACACCTTACTCTCACTTAATTCAAGGCTATTGTCACCTACTTTCACACCAATGGTTTTCAAAGGACAAAAAAATGCCATACATTTTAACTTTAGTGGTTTACTCAACTATCACAGGAGTCTCAATTAGCACCCTGAATTTAGTCATGCTTGCACAAATAGCAACTAATTCAAAGCCATAGTTAAAAGGAACTTGACAACTCAGAGGCCACACAAGAAGACCACATGCTTGACTACATGACCAGAGCTCAACCATACCCTCATAGAAGTTACTGAAATATTAACTGGAATCATCCTCCCAGTACAAAAAGGTCAAAATTCAGCAGCAAGACTCAGTTACTACTTGTAAAAGGGACAACTACACACAAGAGATACCTTATTTTCTGTCACCTTGCTATAAAAAGGAAGAAAATCTATATAATTAAAATGGAGCTTGACATTTTAATCACTAATTAAAATGAAACCAAAGCAAGTTGAAAAGACTGTTTTTTATTACCTTTTCTAGCAAGATGATCATTAGTAAGTCCAAATCCAGAAATATTACACCTTCTCCAACTGTATTTATACGTGGTCTGAGTGCTTTAGCACTAGCTCTTTCCCTTGCCTAGAATACTCTTCAATCTGCCCTTCACTTGAATGGCTCCTCCATCATTCAGGTCTCACCTTAAATGGTACATCTTCAGAAAGACCTTTTCCTGACCTTACAACCTATAGCAGTCACCCAAATACTGCTTATCATGTCACTTAATTTTAGTTTTCTGCAAAGCGCTTATTATCATCTGATATTTTTTCTTGTTTATCTTGTTTATAGTTTGTTGCCTGGTCCCCCACCCTACCCTTACCTCTATACATATTACATTGTAAACTCCATGCAAGCAGGCACCTTGTTGTCTTATTCCTCACTGTATCCCTAGCACCTAGAACAAGGACTGAACGTATTGGGTAAGATAATACTCAATCTATACCTGGTAAATGAGTAAATAATTGATGTCCTGCACGAATAATATGATAGATGAACTCTCCATTTATCTGAAAAACATTTTATGATAAGTTTGACAGCAAAACAGCCAATGGACAGACTACAGATGCATGGACCAAAAATCATGTTCCTCAATTGGTAATAAAACTTTTCACATTCATTACAACAAATGTTTGTTCATTAAAGGCCCTCTTATGTAGATGACACTTTCATGAGCTGAGGGAGATGCTGAGTAAGAATGCTCTTGCTCTTCAAAGGCTCAGGATCTGGTTGGAGAGAGGACAGCCATACATGAAATAATACTAGGAAAACTAAGACTCATAGAGGAAAGATGTTGCCCGAGACCACAAAACCAGTATAGGACAGATAGAGGACTGAAGAGTCTGAGTATAAAGCCAGAGCTTCTTCCATTACTCCACAGTATGATGGGAAAGGCCATAAGGAACACTGGACAAAAATAAAGGCTAAGCTCATGCCAAGGAGTGGAGATTGTCTAGCTCTTTACATTTATGGGACATCTGTAAGATCTTCTATATAATATCTAATCTCTGTTCTGCATGATGTTTAGTATTCCACCATAAGAACTTTACTCTTAAGCTTTAGTCTCTCTTAAGATCAAATATCCTTAGGAAAGTGTCACCTTACAATATTTATTCCACAAATACTTCTAATTACCTACTATGGTTCAGGCACTCTTCTAGCTGCTGAAGATATTACAGTGAACAAAAAAAAAGTCCCTGATTTCTTGTAGCTTTATGTTGTGATGAGGGAGATGGACAACAAATATGAAAATGAATATATTACTAATGTTACTAATATACTGCATTGTCGTGATAAACCAAGACAAAGTAAGAGAGAACAACAGAGGGCCTGTTTTAGATAGGGGAATCAAGAAACTCTACATTTGAGTAGAGGCTGAAAAAAGTGAAGGAATGAGCCAGGTTGCTAACTGGTGGAAGATCATTCCTGGCAGAGGAACAGCAAAGTGCAAATGCCCGGAAGTGGAAGCACACTTAGAATGTTTAAAGAAGTGTAAGAAGCCCCGTGTGGCTGGCAAGCTATGAGCCGGAGGGAGAGTAATAAAAGATGGAGAGAATCAGGGACAAGATTATGGTAGTTCTCTACAGGCCATAGTAAGGAACTTGCGTTTTATTCTAAGTGTGATGGAAAGATAGTGGAGGCGTTTGAGCAGGGGAGAGACATAATCAAGTTATGTTTTTTAAAAGAGAGCTATTGGTTCATTTTCATCTTAATGAGACTATTTGAACATGGGGTGAGGTGCAGTTTGAATGCAGTGGAAAAGGAACAGGGAAAAAGAAGAGGTCATTAAATGGTGAGGCTGAGACAGGACAAAAAAAGTTTACCCACTAATTTTTATTATCTGTGATTATAAATGAGATTTAGCGATAACTTTTTCTTGTATTATCTTTTTCTGGTTTTGGTATCAAGATTATATGAGTATTATAAAATAAGATACGTAGCAATCCCTCTGAGAAGAATTTGTATAAAACTAGGACAATCTGTTCCATCAGAATTTGGTAAGATTTCTTTACGGAAATCCTCCGGGGTGGAGGAGGGGGAAGGAGTGACATGCAAAATTTTTGATTATTAATTCAGTTTCTTTAATGGTTATTATTTCTTTTAGGTTATCTATTTCCTCTTGTACTTATTTTAATATTCTATATTTTATATAAAATACTCCATTTCAGGGCCAGCCCAGTGACGCAGCGGTTAAGTGCGCACGTTCTGCTTCGGCAGCCCATGGTTCGCTGGTTCAGATCCCAGGTGTGGACGTGGCACCGCTTGGCAAGCCATGCTGTGGTAGGCGTCCCACATATAAAGAGGACGAAGATGGGCACGGATGTTAGCTCAGGGCCAGCCTTCCTCAGCAAAAAGAGGAGGATTGGGAGCAGATGTTAGCTCAGGGCTAATCTTCATTAAAAAAAGAAATCTCCATTTCATCTAAATTTCAGATTTTACTGGCATAAAGATATGCATATTTTATTATTATTTATGTATATTTGTTTTAAAACAATTTATAAATTTAGTATTAATTTGATAATTATTTTATTAATTAAAAAAATCTCTTCTGAATCTATAGTTAAGTCCCCTTTTTCATACCTAATATTTTTATTTGTGCTTACTCTTATTTTTTCTTGGCTTGACTTTTCAAGCAAACAGTTATTACTCTTATTGATTACCTCTACCATTAATTTCTGCTTTTTAATCTTTCTCTTTTCTTCAGACTTACTCCATTGTTATTTCTCTATTTTCCTTATGTTAAACACATAATTCAATTTTCTTTCTTGTCTTCTAATTAACCACCTTAAAATTTCCCTATAAGGACCAGTTTTGCTGTATTCAGTTTTCTTATCTAGCACTCCCATTTATGTTATCTAAGTATCTAGTGGTTGCTATTATGACTTCATTTTTCCCCATGCCAAATTGTTTTCATGTAAATTATTTGTAGTATCCAAATGTATGGAGGATCTCACAGGTATCTTTTATTATTACTTCACGTCTAATTTTATGGCATAATGGTCAGAGAATGGGGTCAGTATGACAGAGATTCTTTGATACTGACTTTGTGTTCTAGTACATGGTAAATTTTCATAAGTATTCCACATGTGCTCAATTCAGTTATTCAAATCTTCTATAGCCTACAAAGATTTAGTGCTTAATTCACTAGTTTGTGAAAAATGTTTGTGTATGATTGTGGCTGATCTATTTCTCCTTGCAGTTCTGTCAATTTTTGTTGATTTGTATACACAAGTTCACAATTGGCATATCCTTTTGGTAAATTGTCCCTCAATGCTATATTTGCCTTAAATTCAATTTTATGTGATTATTGCTATACTACATTCTTTTAATTAATATTTAGCTGGAGCATCTAGAATATAATTTTCTGTCCCTTTATTTTTTCTATGTCATTTCTTTAAAAGATGTTTCTCTGGTAAACAACATAGAGCTGACTATTTTCAAAATCCTATCAGGGAGCTTCTGTCTTTAATAGGAGAATTTAATTCTATAGTGAGATTGATTTTTTTTTCTGTTTTCTACTCTCCTTGTTTTCTTGTGCTTCTTTTTCATATCACTGTTTGCTGATGTACTGACTACGCTTTCTCATTCTCATTTTTCTTCTAGTAGTATGCAGGTTATTTTTCTTTAGTGTTTATCCCTTTTAGTTATAGCATTTGTACCTAGGTTTATGTTTTCTATCACAGATTAAAGTTAATCAGTATCTCTAGCCTTCTTCAAACAAGAACCTAAACAAACTCCCAATAACTACTCTCTGTCATCACCTCACCACTATCACTAACTCAGTTTCCCCATCTGCAAACTGTGGGCAATAATACCTATTTATGATTTACTGTGAAGATTTAATAACATACATAAAGAGCTTAGCAAAAAGCCTGTCTTCATAAATGATAACTGTCGTGTCACTATCTGTACCAGATACTTTCAATTCATACTTCCTTAAATCCTTGTAACTATTACCTATCTTCTATTTCAGTATTATCTATAATTTGCACTTTGTCATCAACTATTACTACAACAGCTCTGAAATCCTAAACCCAGAAATGTTCTCCATTTGCTCCAACTTTCTATTCTTCTACAGTTCCTACAGTCTCTAACCTGCTAGCTAATTTCATTTCAACACATAACGCCTGGACTTCACCCTGCATCCCTGCTTTGGACTCAACTGCATCCCTCCTAGAATTCTTATGTTGAAGCCCTACCCCCCAATATGACTGTATTTGGAGACGGTCTTTAGGAGGTGTTAAGGATAAACGAGGTGATACGGTTGGGGTCCTAATCTGATAGGATTGGTGTCTTTATAAGAAGAGGAAGAGAAACCACAGCTCTGTTTTTCTCTGCCGTGTGAGGGCACTGCAAGAAGGTGGCTGTCTGCAAGTGAGGAAAAGAGCTCTCGCCAGAAACCAAATCTTGCCAGAACCCTGATCTTGCACTTTCCAGACTCTAGAACTGCGAGAAATACATGTCTGCTATTTAAGCTACCCAGTCTTTGGTATTATGTTATAGCAACTCGAGCTAAGACACTCCCATACCCTTTTTGGCCACTAGCCCTTTTCTGGTTTCACTTTTTCAAATTTTTCCTATTTGCTGTCTCTTTTTCCTCATACTTCTGATAATTCTCCAGTTTCTTGACACTACTCCTTGCTCAACTTCTTCTTCCCTTCACAGCTGAGTTTTCTGAAAGTAACAATAACTGATTCCTCATTTCTCACTTATCCCTTAAAATCTATTAGAATCTGATTCTCATTCTCATCTTTCTACCAAAAATGATCTTAATAAAGTCATCAGTTACTTATATGCCAAACTCAATGGACTTTTAAATAATTATCATCCTACCTGGAATATACTGCAGTATTTTGCAGCACTGTACATTTGAGACAAAAAATATAGGCAGTAGTACAGATTTCTCAGGCTTGTCTCAGATCTAGACATATGATTTTGAACTACATGTGGGACACAGACCAGTGAAAAGCTCCACTGGCACTTGGACATATGGGTTTATAAACAGAGATTTGTGAGTCATCTATACATATTTGGAAATTGAAGGGTTGAGAGTAGATGTCAGGGAGAAGATACAGTAAAAGGGAATGCTGAGAATAGAACTCTCAGGACACCAACCTTTAGAGTAGATGAAGAAAAGAGGAGCTTATTGGGTGAATCAACCTGAGTGGCAGAAGAACACCAAGAATGAAGGAAAATTTCTGTAAAGAGATGAATTAAGAAAAAACCTAATACCTTTAATGAATAGGTTATAAGCTCCTTGAAGATAGAGCTTGTTTTTATCTAGTAGGAAATCAATAAATCTTTGATGGACTGAATCTTTCCTATAATAATATAAAACATGTATAATCAACAGGTTTTTTTCCCTTTTAACTTTACTACGATTTACAGTATAATTTGAAGTTGTGCCATAGGGGCACTGCTTCACCTTTCAATTAATTAGTGATTTATTAAATCTGATTTATTAAAAAAGGTTTTAAAATGCTTTTCAACTATTATGGAGATTATGATTAAAGAGTTCACTCAAATTCTCAGAAGGCTTGAAATTCTGTTTGCTGAAGAACATAATTTACTTTAAAATAATTCTAAACAGAATTCAATCATAGGTGCTCATATCATAATCATAGGTGCTTAGCTTTTTTTTTTTTTTTTAGAAAGAAGTTGTAAATACAAAATAAGACTCAATTACCAGGCACCCCCTAGTGGCAGTAAAATCAAGTTAAGAAAAAAATTTTTATAGCACATGGTTTAAGATATAGTTCTCTCTACCTATAGTTCTCACCAAACCTTGAGAATAAAATGGTTTGTCAGTAAAGAATTTAAGAGCATGTTATTTTATATCTACATTTTATTAAATGATTATATATTATAATGTACTATAACTAAAAGTGAATTCACACACTGCAATTTCATAAATATTCTTGAGAAGAATTACAATAAGTGAAATAACGTACATAAACGCCCTTCAAAGACTATATAATGACAAATTACAAATGAAGGGGAGCAGAATAGGCTGCCCCAAAATGTGCCACTTTGGCACGTGGACTATTTTGAGCTGAAAGCAATCAAGACCCAGCAGATTAAAAAAAAAGTTTTACCTCTCATTTAACTACCTAAAATAATTCAGATACAGGGGCTGGCCCAGAAAGAGAGCTACTACCAGAGATAACTTGTTATCTGAATGACCTATCTGTATGGCCGGGCAAACATCTAATTACCAAACATCTGCTCTTCTTGTTGTCCTAGGAATTACCCTCCTCCCCTTTGAAGCCCCAGGCCCCTATACCATACAGTGTTCCCATACATATGAAATTAAATTTGTTTTTCTTTTGTAATCTATCTTATGTTAATTTAATTATTAGACCAGCCAAAGACCCTAGAAGGGAAGAAGGGAAAATTTTCTGCCCCTACACAAGATTGAAGAAAAAAATCTCATTCTAGAGAACAGCCTCCAAAGAAGACGGTAAGATAAAGCTTTGTATATTTCCGTCAACAATCTAAAACCTATAGTAATGCAGAGTGATATGGAGACTTCAGATTCAGAAGTATTTACTGTTAACTTTAAACAATCCACAAAACTCTTTTAAACACCTCAATTTCCTCACCCATAAAACAGAGGTATCAAAATTGGCCTGTGTCCTTGAAGGATTGTTGTAAGAATCAAGTAAGAGTTGAATGAAAAAGATTATTATTGGTATTTATTCACATAAGTAAATCATTTTGATTATTGTGCTTTGTAATTAGTGCTCTTGCATATAATGTACTACTCCTGCTTACTGAAATTTTACAACTACCCTGGCAACTAAAACAATGCTTCTCATTTTATAAATGAAAAATCTAGGGCCCCAGCCAATTTGGGACTGAAATCCAGGATTTTCCTCATTATACCTTGATGTCTTTGCTCTGGAGAGATAGATTATAATCATATTACTTTCCTGATTTGGTTATAATAAATTTTGTTTAAGAGTGACACTATAATACCAATGTTCTCTAGTCTGGTTAGAGAAAATGGATACTTTATAAAGAAAGAACCTAACGTTGGCCATTGACCTGGAATTGAAACAGTGGAAGCCAGCAGCAGGACCTTGTCATAGTTCTGTACTGCAATTAATAGGCAGCTTATTATCCAACTCCCCTCCATCTTCCAACATCCACTCACTCACCTCAGAGAAATAAAACGTAAAATTAGTTAAACATCAAACCAACCACCTAAATAAAATATGCCATTTAGAAAGATCCCAAATCTGAGATGAAGCAAGGGAAGGGGATAAGATGTACATAAACTTTCCTTTTTTTTTTTCCCTCCCTAAAGTCCCAGTGCATAGTTGTATATTCTAACTGTAAGTCCTTCTAGTTCTTCTATGTGAGCCGCCACCACAGCATGGCTACTGATAAATGAGTGGTGTGATTCTACGACCAGGAACCAAACTCAGGTCATCAAAGTGGTGAGAGTGCCAAACCTTAACCACTAGGCCATCAGGGCTGGCTCATAAACTTCCTATTTTCCTCTACCAGTTTCAGAGCTATTTATTTGCCAATTCTCAAATATAACACTAAAAATCAGAATTATCTTTTATTTTCTCCATTTTAGATTATAAATTAGGTTACAAATTACAAATAAGATGTCTATGAATACACCAACTATAACAAAATTCTGCAAAAACAGACCAATTTGGTGGGCCAGCCCCATGGCCAAGAGGATAAGTTCACGTGCTCCACTTTGGTGACCCAGGGTTTCGCTGGTTCAGATCCTGGGTGCGGACATAGCACTGCTTATCAAGTCATGTTGAGGCCACACCCCACACAGCATAACCAGAAGGATCTACAACCAGAATATACAACTATGTACTGGGAGACTTTAGGGGAGAAAGCAGAAAAGAAAAGAAGATTGGCAACACAAGTTAGCTCAGGTGTCAATCTTTAAAAAAAAATAAAAATTAAAAAAAATCAATTTGACTCACGGAATTTCGTACAGAGAAATTTTATCTGTCTACCACATTTGATAATATGATGTGCTATATAACACAACAGGAAATTGTTTTGTGGACTCCACCATATAGTTAAGAAGTAGAAAAATTATTTTTATTTCGTGAAACACAAAATGAAAATCACAAGTTAAAAATAATTATTACCACTAGCTTTTAAGGTTCTACATGAATTTTATTTTTGTTTTGTTTGCATCCCATGAAATCACAGAAAAAAGAAAAATAATCTCTATTTTTATAGAAAGATAGATTAACACACTAAAAGAAATACACCTTGGCTTTTTAGTTAGATTCTAATAAAAAGTGCTTTAATATGACTTTTTCACTAGCAGGAGCCTCCACATGCCTCTCCTCCCACCACCTAGATACTCTATGCTTTATGTCTTTTGTTTGACTTTGAATTTTTCTGTCTTTCTTATTGTTCCAACACAGGAAATAGTCTAACCATGGGCCCACTAGAACCAATCTGAACTGACCCCATCTTATCAACAGAGTAATTAAGAGCTGTTTCTCAGAAATTGAAAGTCGACCCCTTGTCCAGTTCAGGCCAGTTGGGACCACCAACCCATCAACTGGGCTTCCACGAATGCTTGATAGGTGACCCTTTTGATGTCAGGGGGCCGAAAATCTAACCCTCAGATATGCTAATGCCACCACTTTGTGAACGTATGTCCCCTGAAAAGCCATGAAACTTCACTACACTTACGCAGGTCATCATTTACCTCACTTCTCCTTACCTCCAATCAGGTATCTCCAACTTTCAGACCACCCTGCCCACTTATCCCACAAATTTTGCCCTAAGCCCTGGATAGGGGAGACAGACTTAAGAGCTTTTGCCTCTTGTCTCCTTGCTTGTTGACCCCGCAATGAAGTGTTTTCTTTTCTCAAAAGCTGAAGCTGTAATAATTGGCTTTTTATGTGCATCAGGCAGAGAACCCCAATTTTGTGTGGTAACAATAGTATCATTATAACTTAGGAAAAATCCATAAAGCCAAATAGGGAAGACTACTTTAGTGCTATATGAAGTACTCATTCTCCAACAAACATTGCATTTCAGAAGCTCTGTAGGTCCCTGCTCACCTAGAGACTGAGCAACTGGCAATCAATTAAGGTCAGCCACATGGCAATGAAGGACATTTCCATTAGCCCAGGAAGATGTTTTAATAAATCTATTTAATCATGCTACTAGAAAGCAATAGATTATAACCAACGATGTCTCCTATCTGCTTGTAGTTATATTGATCACATGTTGGATGACAGTGGTTACACTCTGTTAAGTAACCTACAAAATAATGTTCTGACTAGATACAGAACCATACCTATAACTCTTTGTTTAACTTAATCTCATGTGGTGTTTATATCAACATTACTATAAACATGAGGACTACATGTACTGTTTGGCTGTTTACAATTGTGTGTAAATTCAACTTCCATTAATAAGCGATCTGAACATAGAGGATAGAGAGAAACCCAAGAAATTTTTAAATGCTTAAACTAAAACAAATTATTAACAGACTATCAAATACAAATACATTAGATTTAACTTTTTTCAATTCAGTGATTTCTACTTTGGTAGAGCCAAATTTAATATTCTTTTTGCTACAGTCTACCTATGACAAGATGATCCACAATAAGAAATACATAAGGAGTGATGCCAGAATCATGGTGGAGTGAGTCACTCCCTTTCTCTCTCCCCTCTAAGTTACAACCAGTCTACATCCAATGACCAAAAAGGCACTCCCTGCATAGCACACCAGAATGCCTGAGTGATCCAAGCACCTACACATCTGAAGTGGGTGGAGTGGATGTCAGGGAGGCAGTAGAACAGGGGAGAAACCCTCTCCCTCTCCCCACGCAGCCGGCATCCAAAATGCGGATCATCACACCAGCACACACACCAGCAACCACAGGCTACCAAGGCAAACACAGCACTCATGGCTTGGTCCCTGCCCACCACCAGGGGTAGTGGGTGGTGCACATGTCCTGAGGCGCCAGACACAGCAGAGTCAGGACCACCCTCCCCCCTCCACTGGGAGTGGCGCTGCTCTTTCCAACAGTGGGGACTACATCCGAGGCGTAAATTTCCCTGGCAGGTGTGCAGTGCCCTGATCCAAGGTCTCAGAGCAGGTTACTAGTGCACGCATAGCACCAACTATCAGAGGCTGCAGCTCCTGTCCCTAGCAGCGGCAGCGGGAGGTGTGCACATCCTAAGGCTTCAGGACACAGAGCAGAGACAGTGACATGGCTCCCATTCCCTCCCGGGGCAGCGGGGACTACAAGGCATAAATTTTCCCAGCAGGGGCAGGGTGTCCTGAAACGAAGTTTCAGAGCAGATCACCAATGCGTGCCAACACAGGAAACCAGAGGCTGCAGCCCCTGCCTCCCTCAGCAGAGGCAGATGGCACACACATCTTGAGGCTTCAGGACACAGAGCGGTGCTGGCAACCCAGGCCCCTCGTCTACCCCTGGCAGAGGTACAGTTGCTCCAGCAGTGGCGACAACAACCAAAATGTGGATTTCACTGGCAGGAACAGGATGCCCTGACAGGAGGTCTCAAAAAGAATACTGGCAGGCGCCAGTGACCAGAGACTGCAGGGCCAGCAACAGCACTTGCAGCTTAAGCCCTACTCTTCCTCCAGCACTGGCAGATGACACCTGCAACCTGAGGCTTCAGGAACCACAGCAGAACCTGAGACCAAGCCTCTAGTAACAGCAGCCCTGACACCAGCTCTACCAGCAGCAGGGGCTGCATACAAGAACCTGGGCCCCCGACATCAAGAGTAACATCTGAGAACCCAGCGTCCCTGGCAACAATGCTGCCAGCACTTCCAGATAACCCAGGAGCAGCAGCGCAAGTGGTACATGGGGCAGAAGCACCCGAGCCCATGGAGAGCCCACAGAGAGGAAGTGGGAGAACACGAGACACAGGAACCCTGGAAGCAGCAGAAGTGCTCACAGCGTGGTGACCCCAGTGGCAACACCTAAGACTGCAGCGATATCAAAAGTAGCAAGGCACCAGCAATCTCAGAGGCATAAGCAGCACAAGGAGGACACTGATGACACTTCTAGCAGAGGCAGTGGAGGGTGGAAAACGCAGGCTCTCAAATATAACCAGAAGCAGCTCAGAACCAAAGTAACCAAAGCTGTAGAAAGGTGATTACTACCACAAATGAACTGGCAGAGGATCAACTCATCAAACTCCATTAAGAACTACAGTAACACGGTAGAAGAGAAGGAGAATGACAGCTCTCCAGAAACCAAACTCTCCAAACTTGAAGTCATAGAAGATTATAATCTGACTGACAGAAAACTCTAAATAGCCATCATAAAGAAAAACTCAATGAGCTACAAGAAAACTCAGAAAGACACTTCAACAAGGTCAAGAACAAAATTAATGAACAGAAGGAATACTTCATCAAATAGACTGAAGCTCTAAAAAAAGAACCAAACAGAAATTCTGCATATGAAGAACACAATTAATGAGATAAAAAACAATATATCACATGGAGGAGCAGAGAGAATTAAGATTTTTTAAAAATGAAGAAATTCTTTGAGAAATATTCAACTGAATTAGGAAAAGTAACATAAGGATTACAGGTATCCCAGAGGGAGAAGGGCGGGAGAAAGGAGCAGAGAGCTTATTCAAAGAAATAATAGCTGAGAACTTCCCAAATCTGGGGAAGACACTGGCCAAGCAACTACATGAAGAAAACAGAACTCCTATTTACATCAATGCAAAAAGACCTTCTTCAAGGCATATAATATTAAAACTGTCAAAAGTTAATGACAAAGAAAAATATTAAGGGCAGCAAGAGAGAAGAAAATAACCAACAGAGGAATCGCCATCACGCTTCAGCAGATTTTTCAGCAGAAACCTCACAGGCTAGGAGAGAGTGGAATGATATATTCAAAATGCTGAGAGACAAAAACTATCAGTCAAGAACACTCTATCCAGAAAAATTATGCAGCCAAGAATATTCTATCCAGGGAAATTATCCAGCAAAATAATACAATGGAGAAATAAAACCTTTTCCAAAGAAAAGCTGAGGAGTTCATTGCCATTAGACCTGCCTTAACAAGAAAAGATGAAGGGAGCTCTCCTACCTGGAAAAAAAAGGCAAAGATTTACAAAGCTTTGAACAAGCAGATAGACAAAATCAGAAAATTTCAGCTTTCTATCACAATAGGTTAGGAAACAATCATTAAATAAAGGATGAAGGGAAAGAAAGTATCAAAAATAACTATAACCACTTCAATTTGGTCACAAACTCACAACATAAAAATGAATAATTGGGGAATTAGGGAAAATAACTTAGGGAAGGGGAAAAGGACAGAACCTACATAGGCTAACGGATATAAAAGGCTATCAGAAAATGGAATATCTCATCTAAGAGATCTTTTATTCAAACCTCATGGTAACCACTATACAAAAAAATCATAGCAGAGCCACAATTCACAAATAAAGAGAAAACTGAAAAAATCATCACAGAAAACCATCAAACTGAAATGGCAGTCAGAAATACAAGTGAAAAGAAACCATGGAAATACATAACAACTGGAAAGCAAGAGATAAAATGGCAATATTAAGCCATCGTATATCAATAATCACACTAAATGTAATGGACTGAATTCTCAAACAAAAGACACATAGTGGCAGGATGGATTAAAAAACAAGACCCAACAATATGTTGCCTCCAGGAAACACATCTCAGCTCTAAAGACAAACACAGTCTCAGAGTGAAGGGATGGAAGACAGTACTCCAAGCAAATGGAAAGTAAAAGAAAGCAGGTATTGCCACACTTACATCACACAAAGCAGACTTCAAGATAAAAAAAAGACATTAGACACAAAGAAGGGCAGTATATAATGATAAAAGGGACATTCCACCAAGAAGATATAACACTTATGAATATATATGCACCTAACACAGGAGCACTAAAGTGGATAAAATAACTATTAACAGAACTGAAGGGAGAAATTGACAGCAATACAGTAATAGTAGGGGACCTCAACACCCCACTTACATCAGTGGATAGATCATCCAGACAGAAAGTCAACAAGGACACAATGGTCTTAAACCAAAAACTAGACCAGATAGACTTAATAGATATATATATAATACATTCCATCCAAAAACGGAATACGCATGCTTCTCAAGTGCACATGGAACATTCTCAAAGATAGATCATATGTTGGGAAACAAGGCAAGCCTCAATAAATTTAAGAAGACTGAAATCATATCAGGATCTTTTCTGACCATAATGCTATGAAACTAGAAATCAACCACAAGAACAAAGCTGGAAAAGTCACAAATATGTGGAGACTGAACAACATGCTATTGAACCAACAGTGGGCCAATGAAGAAATCAAAGGAGAAATAAAAAGTACCTGGAGACAAATGAAAATAAAAACACAACGTACCAACTTTTATGGGATGCAGCAAAAACAGTCTTAAGAAGGAAATTTACAGCAATAAAGGCCGACCTCAACAAACAAGAAAAATCTCAAATAAATAATCTTAAACTACCCCTAACAGAACTAGAAAAAGAAGAACAAAGCCCAAAATCAGCAGAAGGAAGGAAATAATAAAAATTACAGCAGAAGTAAATGAAATAAAGACTAAAAAACAACAGAAAGGCTCAATGAAACTAAGAGCTGATTCTTTGAGAAGATAACAAAATTAACAAACCCTTAGCCATACTCACTAAGAAAAAAAGAAAGAAGCCTCAAATAAATAAAATTAGAAATGAAAGAGGAGAAATTACAATAGATACCACAGAAATACAAAGGATTATAAGAGAATACTATGAAAAACTATATGTCAACAAATTGGAAAACCTAGGAGAAACGGATAAATTCTAAGAGTCACACAACCTCCCAAAACTGAAGCAAGAAGATACAGAGAATCAGAATAGACCAATCACAAGTAACGAGATTGAAATAGTAATCAAAAATCTCCCAGGGGCTGGCCTGGTGGTTAGTGGTTAAGTTTGCACACTCTGGATCAGCAGCCTGGGGTTTGCAGGTTTGGAACCTACATAGGGTTCATCAAGATATCCTGTGGTGGCATCCCACATATAAAATGGAGGAAGATTGGTAGAGATGTTAGCTCAGGGACAACCTTCCTCAAACAAAATGAGGACAGTTGGCAACAAACGTTACCCTGGGGACAATCTTCCTCACACACACAAAAAACCCCAAAAAACAAGAAAAGAAAAGAAAAACCCTCCCAAAAAACAAAAGTCCAGGACAGATGGCTCCTCAGGAGAATTCTACCAAAGATTCAAAGATTTAATGCCTATCCTTCCCAAACTATTCCAAAAAATTGAAGAAGATGGAATGCTTCCAAACTCATTCTATGTGGTCAACATTACCGTGATACCAAAAACAGACAGACAATACAAAGAAGAAAAATTACAGGCCAATATCACTGATGAACACATACGCAAAAATCCTCAACAAAATATTGTCAAATCAAATAAAGAAATACATTAAAAGGATCACATACCATGATCAAGTGGGAATTATGTCACTGACACAGAGAAGTTTCAACATCCACAAATCAATCAACGTGATACAACACATTAACAACATTAGAAATAAAAACTACAGGACCATCTCAATAGATACAAAAAAAGTATGTGACAAGATCCAATATTCATTTACGATAAAAACTCTCAAAAAAAAGGGTATAGAAGGAAAGTACCTCCACACAATAAACGACATACATGTCAAACTCACAGCCAACATCATACTCAATGTGAAAAACTAAAAGCCATGCTCTGAGAATGGAACAAGACAAGGGTGCCCACTCTTGCCACTATTATTCAATATAGTACTGGAGGTTTTGGCCAGAGCAATTAGACAAGAAAAAGAAAAGGAAGAAGTGAAATTCTCACTGTTTGCAGATGACATGATTCTGTACATAGAAAACCCTAAAGAATACACAAGAAAGCTATTAGAAATAATCAACAACCACAGCAAAGTTGCAACGTACAAAATGAACTTTCAAAAATCAGTTGCATTTCTATACACTAATAATGAAGTAACACAAAGAGAACTCAAGAACACAATCCTAATTACAATCACAACAAAAAGAACAAAACATCTAGGAATAAATTTAACCAAGGAGGTGAAAGACCTATACAATGAAAACTATAAGACGTTATTGAAAGAAATCACAGAAGACATAAAGAGATGGAAAGAGATTCCGTGCATATGGATTGGAAGAATAAACACAGTTAATATATCCATACTACCTAAAGCAATCTACAAATTCAATGCAATCCCAATCAGAATCCCAATGACATTCTTCATGGAAATAGAACGAAGAATCCTAAAATTCATATGGGGCAACAAAAGATCCCAAATAGCTAAAGCAATCCTGAGGGAAAAAAACAAAGCTGGAGGCATCACAATCCCTGACGTCAGAATATATTACACAAAGCTATGGTAATCAAAACAGCATCATACTGGCAGAAAAAACAGACACAGAGATCAATGGAACAGAATTGAGAGCCCAGAAATAAAACCACACATCCACTGACAGCTAATCTTTGACTCAAGACCAAGAATATACAATGAAGAAAGGAAAGACTCTTCAATAAATGGTGCTGGGAAAACTGGACAGCCACATGCAAAAGAATGAAAGTAGACTATTATCTTACATCATACACAAAAATTAACTCCAAATGGACTAAAGACTTGAATGTGAGACCTGAAACCATCAAACTCTTAAAAGAAAATACAGGCAGTATGCTCTTTGACATGGGTCTTTTCGAATACCATGTCTACTCAGGCAAGGGAAACAAAAGAAAAAATAAACAAATGGGACTACATCAGATTTGAAAGCTTCTGCACAGCAAAGGAAACCATCAACAAAACAAAAAGACAATCCACCAACCGTGAGAAAATATTTGCAAATCACATGTCTGACAAGGGGTTAATTTCCGAAACATATAAAGAACTCCTACAGCTCAAGAACAAAAAAATGAACAACCTGATCAAAAAAATGGGCAGAGGATATGAAGAGACATTTTTCAAAGGAAGATATACAGATGGCCAAGAGGCAAACACAAAGATGTTCAACCTCACTAATTATTAGGAAAATGAAAATCAAAACTATAATGAGATATCACCTCACACTCATCAGAATGCCTATAATTAACAAGACAAGAAATAAGTGTTGGAGAGGATGTGGAGAAAAGGGAACCCTTATACACTGCTGGTGGGAATGCAAACTGGTGCAGCCACTATGGAAAACAGTACAGAGATTTCTCGAAAAAGTTAAAAATAGAAATAACATATGACCCAGCTATCCCTCTACTGGGTATTTATCCAAAGAACATGAAATCAACAATTCAAAGAGATTTATGCACCCCTATGTTCACCACAGCATTATTCACAATAGCCAAGACGTGGAAGCAACTCAAGTGCCCATGAATGGATGAATGGATAAAGAAGATGTGGTATATATATACGATGGAATACTACCCAGCCATAAAAAAAAAGACAAAATCATCCCATTTGCAACAAAATGGATGTACCTTGAGGGTATTATGCTATGTGAAGTAAGTCATATAGAGAAAAACAAATACAGTATGATTTCACTCATGTGAAAGATAAACAAACACATACACAAGGAAAAGAGATTAGTGATTATCAGAGGAAAATGGGGTAGGCGGAGGACAAAAGGGGTAAAGGGGCACATATGTATGGTGATGGATAAAGACTAGACTATTGGTGGCGAACCCAATGCAGTCTACAGAGAAACTGAAATATAATAACGTGCACCTGATATTTGCACAGTTAAAAGCCAGTATCACCTCAATAAAATTAACAAGTAAAATAAAACAAAACAAAAGGTTTTCAAGAACATTAACCAAAAAAGTAGAGAGAGAGAGCTGGCTCCATGGCCTAATGGTTAAGTTCAGCGTGCTTTGCTTTGGCAGCCTAGGATTCAGTTCCCTGGCTTGGACCTATACCCCTCATTGGTGGCCATGATGTGGCAGGGACCCACATACAAAATAGAGGAAGATTGGCCCAGATGTTAGGTCAGGGTGAATCTTCCTCAAGCAAAAAGAGGAAGATTGGCAACAGATGTTATTTCAGGGTGAATCTTCTTTAACAACAACAACAATAAAAGATATATATATTTGGTTTTCTTCCCCAGAGAGCTCCTAAAACCCCTGAAATTTTCTAAGTGATAAAGATGAAAGGGGCAAGGAATCTTTCGTTATTCATAACAAGTCCCATTCAAGTACATCTGAGTTTGCTAATGAGGTGACTTTTGGAAAACCCCTCAGGATGGGGGCTAGTTACCAGGGGAAACAACCATGTGATTAGAGGGTTGGAACTTCCAGATACCTGCATCCCATTCCCCCCCAACCTCTCAGCAAGACAGAAGGGTTGGAGATTGAGTTAATCACTAATAGACAATGATTTAATCAATCATGTTTGTAATGAAGCCTCCATAAAAAAGTCCTGGCTGGAGGGTTTTGGAGAGCTTCTGTTGGTGAACAAGAAAGAATCCATGTACTGGGAGCATGGCACACCCCAAACTTTACAGGCACAGAAGTTCCTGTGCTCAAGACCCTTCTGGATCTCGCCCTATGGATCTCTTCATCTGGCTCTTCATTTATATCCTTTAAAATATGCTTAGTAATAAATTGACGATAGTAAGTAGAGCACTTTTCTGAGTTCTGTGAGCCACTCTAACAAATTATCGAACCCAAGAAGGAGGTTGTGGGAATGTCCAATTTAGCACCAGTTGGTCAGAAGCACAAGTAACAACCTGGACTTGAAATTGGTGTCTGATGTGGGGGCAGTCTTGTGAGACTGATCCTGAACCTATGGGATCTGATGCTATTTCCAGGTAGATGGTATCAGAATTTAAATTGTAGAACATCCAGCTGTTGAAGAATTGCCCGGTGTGGGAAAAAAAATCCACACATTTGATGGCCAGAAGTGTTCTATGAGCAGTGTGGTAGAGAAAAACAGGAATTTTTTTCCTTTCATTACATAATTTTTAAAAATCTGGTAGGTGTGGGGGGCGCTGGGGAGAAGTTTAACAATATTCAAAGTTTATGGACACAGGTCTCTACCACACAAAATCAAAGAGCTGTATTAAAAACGAAGAAAACTTGCACAAAAATTGTGAAAATCTGAAAATAACTTTAACATAGTTCTGGAATGACACTATATTCAAAAAAATTATTACTCTATTACTAGCATAATTACTTTATATCAGTTTGCTTCACCTAGCAATAACAATATATAATATTAAAATCATCTGATCATTCTATAAATGTACTGAGTTTTACTGTGAAAACTACAAAAAGAATGAGATCCTCTATTCCAAATAGAGAGAATATCTTTTGTTTTTTTAAAGATGATTTTATTTTTTTCCTTTTTCTCCCCAAAGCCCCCCGGTACATAGTTGTATATTCTTCGTTGTGGGTCCTTCTAGTTGTGGCATGTGGGACGCTGCCTCAGCGTGGTCTGATGAGCAGTGCCATGTCCGTGCCCAGGATTCGAACTAACGAAACACTGGGCCGCCTGCAGCAGAGCCGTGTGAACTTAACCACTTGGCTACGGGGCCGGCCCCCAAATAGAGAAAATATCTTAAAAATTTTATATCAGTGTTTTTCAAGCTGTATTCTCCAGAGCCCAGTGAATTTTCCTCAAAGGAAATTAGTCTTCTTTAGCCATGGGAGAGGCTGGAGTTCCAGCCATTCATTCTCTTTCCTCCAACTCTAGTCCTTCCCCTTCAAACAAAGAAGTGCCCATTTTGACTACTTTTTTACAAAATGAAGTTTTGATAAAGATTACCTTTGGAAAAAAATTACACCACTAAAATCAAACAAATAAACTATCCAAACCAAATAATTTGAAATTTTATATAGTTAATAGTTGTTAGTAACCTAAAGTCTCAACAAGATTTTGATTTGATTTGATTTTGATGTTTATACAACAGCTTAAAACAACTTAAACTTTTCATTTCAGATTCCCAGGAAAAGTAAACAGCTTACCCAGCATGACTAGATGATGATGGTGGTGGCAAGTCTGGTGTAAGGACATAAAGACTGTTGTTTTTTGGCAAGTGTAGCGATTTTAAGACCGTCTGAAAAAGAAGACATAAAAACAAAAAAATCGACTGTTGATTGTGCATTAATTTTTTCCTATGGTTCTTGAAAGATTATCAATATTGTAGTTTGACTTTTTATCTTTTGACAATTTCATAAACAGGGTAATGCAGAAGAACTATTAAATTCAAATAACCTTGTTTCTCCCATATATATCATAAATTAGCATAAATATGCATATTAAAATGCAAATTCTTTGCCTCACGAAGAGACATAAAAACATAAGAACACAGTTGAGATTCATTAATTTCTTCATTGATGAAATATATTCGTGCAACTAATATGCACTTCATTTCAGGATCATTATAGCAAAAAATTAGCAACGTAGCTTTTCAGAGATCATCAGACCTGGAAAAGATCATAGAGAGCACCTCAATCCAATGACTACACATGAGACGCTGCAGCCTGAGAGGTGAAATGACTTGAATGAGGTCTCTAGTTAAGTGCTACTTAGGTCACTTAACTCTTACTCCAGAGAATTTTTTGGGTAAGCATTCTGTCTGGGGTGAATAAACTACTCTTGGGCTATATCTGACCTACTATCTTGATAACCATACAAATTTCACTAAATTTCCTTGCCATAAAACTCCTACGTAGCTTTCAAACTCCCAACTTGATGGCAACTACTTGCTAACACATTTCAAACCTTTTTTTTTTTGACAGCAATACACACTAAGAAACACATTTTTACATCTTTACATCATAACCCAGGACATACATATTTATTCAACAGATATTTACTGAGGCACCAACTCTCTGCCAAGACTATTCTAAACACTCAGGGTACAGCAGTGAACAGAATGGTCTAAAAGCCCTGATTTTATGGAGCTTACATTTTAGTAGGAATAAATAAAATAAGTAACCTTTTAGTTGAATATTAGAAAGCAATAATTTTTTTGACTAAACATAAAGCAGGTGTGGCGGTGAAAAAATTAGGGATGGAGAGTCATGTAATTTTAAACTGAGTGATCAGGATGGTTCTCACTTGGAGAATGTGACATTTGAGCAAAGACTTAAAAGTAGTGAGGACACAAATCATGAGAATATACAGAAAAAGAGTATTTCAGGCAAATGGAACAGCCAGTGCAAAATGCTTAATGAACAACAAGAAGTCCAACATAACTGAAGCCAAATGACCACTGGTAGGACATAGGTCAGAGAAGTAATAGTGATGGGAGGGGCAGGATATGTGTTGAGCCCTTTAGGCTAATGTAAGGGCTTTGACTTTTACTCTGAGTGAGAGGGGAAGCTATTGGGGTGACATGGTTAGATTCACGCTTTTAAAAGATCACTTTGTCAGCTGTGTTGAAAATAGATGGGAAAGGGGCTGACAGAGGAGGGCAGAGGCATACAGGAGGCTAATAAAATATACTAATCTAAAGCTGATGATGGATTATACCAGTGTGATGGTAGCAGAAGTAGTGCGAAATAGCTGAATTTTGAATACATTTTGAAGACAGCACCAGAAAGACTTCCTGACAAACTGCTATGTGTTACAACAGAAAGGAGTCAATGATGACCCTAAAGACTTTAGACTCAAGAATTAGAAGAATGAAGTTGCCATCAACTGAAATGGGGAAGACTACAGATGAGGACTTCCATTTTGGACACGTTAAGTATGAAATGTGTATTAGACATTCAAGTGCAGGAGACAAGTAAAAGCAGCTGGATACATCAATCTGGAATTGAGGGAACAGGTCTGAGGTATAGAAATAAATTAGAGATATAAAATTGACAGTGCATACAGATGACACTTAAAAGCCATGACACTGGTAAGATCACCAGTGAATTTAGTAATGTGGTCATTGAGGACTTTGACAAGAGTATTAGCAGCTCCCTGCTTAGATTGAGCTCAAGAGAAATGGTAGGAAAGGAATTAGAGACAACAAATATAGACAACTCTTTGGGGGAAGTTTTGTTATCAAGGGGACTAGAGAAAAGGAGCAATTTCTGGAAGGGGAGGTGGGATCAAGAGAAAGAAGAAGTAACATCATGTTTGAATGTTAATGGTAATGCTCTACCAGAGCAAAATACTGATGATGTAGGAAAGACAGGGAAGAATTAGAGAGAAGTCCTTGAATAGGCCAGAGGGGATAGAGAATGTAATCCAAAGCAAACACAGAGGTTTGGTTTTAGACAGGAGATTGAACAGGCCATCTAGAGTAATGGGAGAAAAAGGAGAGTATGTGTGTAAGATGCAGGTAAGTAAACAGAGAACAAGCTGGGAGCTTGTGGAAATTCTCTTGCGATTGCCTTTATTTCATCAGTGAAACAAAATAGGAAGCAAAGTCACCAGCTGAGAGGGAGAATGGAGGAGAGGTGCTTTAAAGGTCTGAGGAGGTTAAGTAGAAAATAACCATGCAGGAGAGTATGGATAAACCAGGTAAACATACTTTGATTTTCTAACATTATGGTCATGAATTTAAAGATAGACCAGTCAGCAAGATTTTGTTTGTCTCCAGCCACATTTAGTTGTGAGGTACAGAATAGACAGAGCTGAATTTACCCAAGGGAAGGATTTTTGTCTAGCAAGACCCATGAAGCAATGCAAGAAAGTGATCATAATGACTGACCATGGGATTTAACCCACTCTAAGGAAGGAAGAGAGGATATGAAAGAGGTAATGATCATGAAAAGATGGTAGAGACAATGGATTGGAGGTGTGAATAGGGTTGAGGGATTCTTGTTGTTAGGACACTAAAGGAAGTGAGCTAGAAAGCTGAGAGATGGTGAGCAGAAAATGAAAGCCTGAAATTAAGATTTGACAACTGTCATAATTACAATGATAAGACCCTGGGAAGACATGGCTGACATAGGGTGAAAATAAAGATCTTTGTAGGAAAGAAGTTCAAGGAACTAAGAAGCCAAGGAATTAGAAGAATCATTCACAAAGATATTTAAATTACTAAGAATTACGATAGAGAGCAATTATAAACTAGGAACTAAAAATCATCAGGAACCGAGGGGAAATGACTTTGACGAGCAGGTGATATCTTTTGACATGAAAGTCAAAGCTCAAGATTTTTAGAGAGAAAGGACTGAAAAAGGTCTGCAAGTGGGAATGAGGAACAATGAGGACACACATTTTTACCAGTTAGTCCAATGGTAATGATGGCTGCTAGAGAAAAGCAATGAACATTGAGAAGGTACACAGAAACAATGTCCTCAGGAAGACAGACTGTAGCACAGGAAGATGGTAAAGGGAATGTGCAGGGAAGAGGCTGACGAAAGAAGGAATTTTGCTAGTGATGAATTAGTTCCACAGGGCATAGCAAAAAGGTTTCAGACACTGAAGGGGAAAAAGGATAGAGACAGAAATGAGCTGTGCGGGGACTACGGACATTTGAACAAGGGGTGATGTGGGAATCTTAGACTGCTTGCAGTGACTGACATAAACAGTAGAAAAAGGTATAATAAAATTAGTCCTGGCTGAATCAAAGCAAACAACAATGTCAAGGCAGAAAGTGTTGGAAAGTAAGGTGAGTGAATGTCTAGGAATCCCTCTTAACCCTGCAGATGGAAGTAGGGACACCTGGGGAGGGCTGATCTTACCCAGGCACAGAACACGAGGAACTCATTCTTGACCCCTCCATGAGAGGTCCTAGTCTTACTCCGAGGGCATTGGGACTTAACTCTTGACTTGCATTAGTTATGTGTTAAATAAAAAAAAATACTCACCCTTATTATTTTCAATACATTCTGATATCTTCTATTCTATTTCTTTCCTTTTTAAAAAAATGTTGGCTATAACCCACTCAAGTAACTTCACAGCCTTCAAATGGTTTGTGACTCACGATTTGAAAAAAACACTGTAGTAGGCAATTACTTGTAACTTCACAATCTACCAGGAGACCTTGAAGTTCGGGATCTTTGTCAAATATGTGTAAGTCCTTTAGAAACTGATCTGTGTTACTTCTATAGAGTTAACATGCAAATAAACAAAACACATGCACATACACATAGGTAAGTTATTTTTACCTTTTAATCTTTCATTATTTTGCTTTGTGGATTACTGATAAATGCTTAGTCTTACCACTTGGTCAAATCATTACTGTCCTTTTGCCATGCCATCATCCAAAGATTTTCCAATAAATTTTCCCTCTCAAATCACATATGGCATGATTAAATAAATGAATACTTTCTTTAATTCATTTATTCATTTCTCAAACCCTTATTTGATGCCTCTTATACTAGGCATTTGATATACAATGGTGAAAGAAACAGATAAGGCCCCTCTATCCACAGCACTGTGATGGAGAATGCTGGGATGAGCCAACTTTTATACAGAAGCCTATTACAGAAAGTAACATTTAAGCTGAGACTTGAAGGATGAAAAAAAGCCACCCATGTGAAAAACTGAGGGAAAGCATTCCAGGCGGTTACATAGCATCTGTCAGGTAAAGATGTAAGGAGCTTGAACCTATTAGAAAAATTAAAAGGAGGTTTCTATGGCTGCAGCATGGAGAGTGAGGTAAGAAAGGCTGAAGATGTGGTTGTAGAAGTAAATAGAGGGTAAATAATACAATGCCCTTTAAACCATGGTGAATAGATTGAATTTTATTCAAAGTGCAATAAAAAGCTATGTTTTAACAGGAGAGTGACATAATTCGATTTATGTCTTTTAAAGATCACTCTGGCTGCTGTGTGGAGAATGCATTGGAATAACCCAAGAAAGGAATCGGGGAAAACAAAGATGAAGCTATCACACTGATCCAGGCACGAGATGTCAATGGCCTGGAGTAGGTAGTACAACAAAAATACTAAAAAGTGGCCATGGTTGAGATAGATTTTGGAGATAGAATCCGTAGGATTTACCAAAGGATTAGGTGATGTTTGAAATGGGAAAAGATTGATGCCCATATTTTTGGATTTATCAGTGGCTATATAGTGTTTACATTTATTAGGAAAGACTGGTGGAGAAATGGCAGGGGAAGAAAAATCAAGAGTTCTATTTTAAACATTTAAGTTAACATTTAAGTTAAAAATGCCAATAAGGTATGCAAGTACAAAAGTGAACTACCAATTTGGATATGTGAATTCACAGAAGTATAACCTGGAAATATAAATTTGGTAACAATCAGAAAATTAATGGCATAGGAATAGCAGAATCACCTAGGGAAGAGTACATAGAAATAAGTAACTGAAATATTACTGGTAACAAAGACTATGTTCAAATATTAGAACACATAGCTTTAAGAATATTTAAAAAAATGATCGCCTTTCTCTTAACAAACTACTAAAAACACCATGCAAGACTGATTCATATCCACAGGTTTTTCAATAAATAAATGAATAAATGACATAGCTATGTAAACTAACACATTTTGATGTTTCACTTCTGCCAAGGTTGTTGATTCACTCATTTAGCACTTCTTTTTATTTTTCAATCCATGTTTCTATTAGAACAGCCATACAGCACGAGGGGTCAGCAAACTATGGCCCATGGGACAAATCCAGCCTACTGCTTATTTTTGTATGCCCTATGAGTTAAGAACGGTTTTACATTTTTAGCATTGAACCATGGAAAAAAGTCAAAAGAAGAGTATTTCATGATATGTAAAATTATATAAAATTAAAATTTGTGTCCATAAGTAAAGATTTACTGGAACATAGTCATGCTCACTCTTTCACATATTGTCTATTGCTGCTTTCATGCTATGACAGCAGAATTGAGTAGCTGCAACAGAGACTGTATGGCCCATAAAGCCTAAAATGTTACTACCTGGTTCTATACAGAAAAAGTTTGCTGATACCTAATATAGCACATCACTAACTGGCAGCTAAATCTGAAAATATCTTGCCAACCTAAAATTCCTGTAAATATCTTATTGACATAACCGGAACATTTCCATTTATCAAATGAACCCACACATAGATGTTTATAAGCACAATGTCTACCAGAAGCCATTGACAAAGAAGAACTAAAGGGAAAGTGGAAGATTCTAAGTTTACTCCTGGATATTGAAATACTGACTCAGTAACTGGTGGGAAATGATTTGATAATTGTTTCCACCTCAAACACTTAAAATTTTAGAGTTAACTCATTTCTTTCCCTCCTTCCCCACTCCCTCTGCCATGAAAAGAAAAGGGGTGTGAAATATTTTATACCAGAAGCCACTACTGGGTCCTTGGAATGGCAATGACTACCCTTAAAGTTGCAAAACTTTGTGCAAATTCTTAAAATAAAATTCATTCCATGTACCTGCCACTATCTAAGTGAACAAAGAAATAAATATTCTTATCAATTAAATTTTCCAAGTTTAAAAAATTTCCTATTATCTTTGTCCCATAAACAATACTTGGTATAAATGTATACACTGTGTACGACTTTTTTAGGCCAATAAGTAATCGTTCAGTAAACTATTATTCCAGAGCACTTATCAACACCCTATGAGGTTTGAGGAAAAGGTAAAATCTCTCAAAAAGAGTGCCAAACTAATTCCTATAAAATAGTTAGAAAGAGAAAAAATATGCCATACAGTGTTTTCACTTACATACCTAACTCATTTAAAATTGTTGTTGGTTTTCCATGAAAATGCTTTAGCTTGAAAAACATTGTTTGCTGATTCCTTAAACTAAGTTAGTATTACCAAATCTACTTCTGTCATATGTAACAACATTAATAAAAACCAGTTTTTATATATCATTTAGTCAATTACATAATGTAATTTTCTTTTATTTCTAGGCAATTAAGAAACTCACACTGTCTTCCACATCTCCAGTCTTCCAGCCTTTTAACAGCATTTTAGACACAGGTATTTGAAGTTCATTTTCTAGAATCTGTTTAATCTCTCCTGTATAAATAAGAAGAGACCGAATATTACTAACAAAATAATGCAAACAACATTTGGCCATATCCAGAGCTAGCATTACTATTAGGCACATGGTGCACAGTCAATGACATTTGTCTAAGGAATGAACAAGAAAAATTTCAGTAGTCTAAAATTCAAATCTTGATCAAACAACATGTTGCCCCTTTGAAGAACTCAGGCTTCAACATTAACTATGATGGAGACTCCACAATCAGTTAATTAATTGCACAGCTTTTCAAAAGAAATAGGTATCAGTGATTGGGGATCTGTACAGAAATAATCTATTTTAAACCAATCAACTGACAATATCTATATGTGCTCAGTATATCGTAGGAGTAGTAAAGTACAAAACCAGAGGCATTATAGTATAGAGAAAACAGATTTTAGAATGAAAATTTGGGTTTAAGCCTTATCCAGAAGAAAGCAAATAACTCATCTATTCTTAGTTTTTGCATCCATAAAATGGGAAGTAAGATTGCTTATCTTATCTACCTCTAGGGTCCAAGCATAAAAGGAGATAACATCCATGAAAGTAGTTGAAAAATAAAGCCAACATATATAACCTAGAAGACGATTTAAATTGCGCTAAAGAGAAAAGCAACAGAATATCAGAAAAGAAAAACATTGCGTTGGATCAAAGAGTCAGAGAAGGCTTTGTGAAAGAGATGAGACTTAAACCCAGCTTGAAGTACAGTTGGTTGTGAAGGAGAGCCAAACCAAAGGTAAGAACATTCTACTCAGTGAAGATAAAAGACTAAAGGGTAAAAAGGTAAAAATGAACATGATGCTAATGAGAAACAGTGAGGAATCACAATTTTCCCAGTGATTCACAAATTATTTTTTAGGAATCAAGTCTACTTATAAATCAGTCAGCTAATTTCTGTTACTACAGTATACTACACTGATTGCTGAATCAGCATGTATGAAAATTTCATATATTTGCTTTTATTAGGTTGGTGCTAGTCTATAATTTTAGATTAGCACAATTCAATTCCATTTATAATAAGTAACTGAATACTGAAGAAAGTAATTATGTTCCATATTAAAAGAGGAAAAATAATTCTGTGCTGATAAAGGAAAAGAAGGGGGAAAAAAAGATAATGCCACACAAGTTCCAGGGAAACACAGCTGCCTAAGTAAGCAATGCTACAATCAAACCCCTCATGGCCTTAGTGATATTTTTTTTACTTTCCTAAAGAAAATTCCTAGCTGGGCGCTTTGGATAGTGATTAAACATCATAAAAAGAATTCTGGTTCAACATTATATTTTAGAAGCACAAACTTTTATCAACTTTGACCTTAAAAAATGTCACTATAGACAAAAAGTTGTTCTGTTTACGGAAATGGTAGAAAGATGAGTCATACTTTTTATAACAAATACATCTAAACGATGCCTTTTTGTTTGTGACTAAGGTTCCTATTTCTAGGGCTGTACCTGATGGGAACTGGACTTACGCTCTTGCAAGTCTGCCCAGTGCTTTCCTCTTAGAAACTTATCTTCACCTGACACCTCCTACTTAGTCTGCTGGAGGCACTCAGTATTCATAAGCTAAAAGAAGTTTCTTAAAAGAAAAACAAAAAGAGATTTTAAGTTAAAGTCCCAGTTACTCTTTGCAGCAAGCTTGGGTAACACATAAAACAATCAGTCTTTTATTCCACAGGTAGAGAAGAAGAGAAAACGAAACCAGAACCATGACAGCAACTTGAGTTCTTCATATTTTAAAAATTATTCTCTGTTCGTCTCAGTTTCTCCTTTTGTAAAATGTGGATGATAACCCAAAACATCACTGAGTTGCTGTAATAAATGACATAGGGCATGGAAAAATATTTTGTATTAGTATGTGTCCAATACATACAAGGGACTCAAAAAATGTTGATTATTTTGAGTTACATTAAGGTAATATACACATAAGTGTCTAGTGTAGTACCTGGTCAGTAGGGCTTCTCAATAAACAGGAGTTATTGTTTCAATGATATCCAAAATAATTTATGGCAGTGAAGTGATAGAATGCAGCAAGTTTCAGAACCAGTATTCATATCTGGGTCTGCCTAACTCCAAAGATCTTAACACAAGATGGCACTGACACTATAGTAACCTCATATGCTACCTCGTAAATTGTGAAGACATGCAGCTGTCATCAAGAACAGTTGATTGAATTTGCAAACCATGCATCTGATAAGGGGTTAATATCCAAAATATAAAAAGAACTTATACAATTCAATAGTAAAAAACCAAATACTCCAACTTAAAAATGGGCAAAGGACTCGAATAGACATTTTTCCAAAGAAGATATACAAACGGCCAACAGGTACATGAAAACGTGCTCAACATCACTAATCATTAGGAAAATTCAAATCAAAACCACAATGAGAATCACCTTACAGAATGATTATCATCAAAAAGACAAGAGACAACAAATGCTGGAGAGTATGTAGAGAAAAGGGAATCCTTGTGCACTGCTGGTGTGATTGTAAATTGGTATAGCCACTACAGAAAACAGTACAGAGGGTCCTCCCCAAAACGACAACAGAACTACCAAAAGATCCAGCAATTCCACTTCTGAGAATATATCTGAAGGAAATAGAAATACTATGCCAGAGAGAGAATGCACTGCCAAATTCATATCAGCATTATCTACAATAGCCAAAACAACATCTATCAACCAAATTGATAAGTAAACAGATAAAGAAATTGCAGTATATATATACACACACACAACGGAATATTATTCAGCTATAAAAAAGAAGGAAATCTTGCTATTTGCAACAACATGGATGGACCCTAAGGGCATCATGCTAAGAGAAAGAAGTCAGACAGAAAATCAAATACTGTGTATCTCATCTACATGTGTAATCTTAAAAAGCAAAAGCAAGCTCATTGAAAAAGGGATCAGATTTGTGGTAATCAAAGGAAGGGAGTTGGGGGTGGGGAAATTGGATGAAAGTGGTAAATACGTACTGGGGATATAACGTATAACATGATGACTATAGTTAACACTGCTGTATGGTATATTTGGAAGCTGTTAATAGAGTAAATCCTAATAGTTCTCATCACAGGGAAAAAGACATTTTTTTTTTTCCTTTTTTTTAATCTATATGAGATGATGAATGTTAACTAAACTTATTGTGGTAATCATTTCACAATATATGTAAGTCATTACACTATAACCTTAATCTTACACACTATTTTACATCAATTACATCTCAATAAAACTAGGAAAAAAGATTAAAAAAAAGAAATAAAGAATAGTCCATTGAATCCAACAGCATACTTTAAAAAAACTTAATTGGATTATGATTTACCTATAATAAAATTCATTCATGAGTTTTGACAAATATATACCCCATTATAACCATGAGCACACTCAAGATAAAGAACACTTCCTATATCACAAAAAGTTTGCTGATAGCCCTTTGAAACAAAAGCCTGCACCCACCCCAACCACTGATCCTCCTTCTCACTCTAAAGATTAGTTTTGTCTGTTCTCTTTTATGTCTGGATTCTTTTGCTCTGCATAATGTTTTTGAGATTCATCCATATTGTTGTGTGTACCAATAAACAGTTCCTTTTCATTGCTTAGTAGTATTCTATTATATGGTGCAGCAGGCAGCTTCTGAAATGACTTGCAATGCTCCCTATCTCGTGGTATTCATGCCCTTCATAATCCCCTCCACCTTGGGTGTGGGCTGTACCAAGTTACTTCTGAAGAAGAGAATACAATAATGGTGATGGGACGTCACTTCTGAGTTAGGTTACAAAAGACTGACTTCCATCTTGCTAGCACACCCTCTCTTGCCCTCTTTACTTGCTCAGTCTGAGGAAACCAGCTGTCTTGTTGTGAACTGTTCTACGTAGAGGCAGACACAGCAAGGAACTGAGGGCAGCCTCCCACCAAGAGTAAGTAGGAACTGAGGCTCCACTTCAATGGCCCACATGGAAACAAATCCTGCCAGCAACCCTATCAGTAATCCACGGAAGTGGACCCTTCCTTAGTTGAGCCTTGAGATGACATATTGATTGCAGTCCATAAGAGAGCAGCTAAGATGCTTGACCCACATAAACAGTGAGAGAACAAATGTTGCTTTTTTGAACCACTGTATTTTTAGAAATTTGTTACACAGCAACAAATAACAAATACATATGGATATAGCACAATTTGTTTATCCATTCACTAGTTGATGAACATTTGGGTTGTTTCTAGTTTTCCCTACTGCAAATAAAGCTGTTATGAACATTACTGTGTAAACACTTTTGTAAATGTATGTGTTGATTTCACCTGAGTAAATACCTAAATATGGAATTGCTAGATTATAAATATATGATTAATTTTATAAAAAACTGCAAAATTGTTTTCCAAAACGATTGTACCATTTTGCAATCCACCAAAGTTCTAGTTGTTCCATATCACTACCAACAATAAGAATTTTCTGTCTTCTTAATTTTAATCATTCCAGTGGGTGTGAAGTGGTCTCTCACTGTGGTCTCTATTTGTATTCCCTGATTATTAATAATAATTAATGACACTGAGAATCTTTTCCAGTCCTTAATGGCCATTTGTGTGTCATCTATAAAGAGCCAAACAGACGTGCTATAAGTGGACCTTGCATTGCTCTGATCTTAGGAGGGAAGTATTTAATCTTTAATAATAAAACATTCTATTAGTGGTATGTTCTTCAGCAATGTCCTTTATCAAGTTGACAAAGTTTCTGTCTATTCTTACTTTGCTGCAACCTTAATTTTTTAAAAAAACATGGAATGGATATTAAATATTGTCAAATATTTTTTCCTCCATTTATTATTATTTACTATTTCCTCCATCCAAAAACAGCAGAATAGACATTCTTCTCAAGTGTACATGGAACATTCTCAAATATACACAAGTTGGGAAGTAAGGCAAGCCTCAATAAATTTCAGAATATAGAAATCATATCAAGCAACTTTTCTGACCATAATGCTAGGAAACTAGAAACCAACTACAAGAAAAAAGCTAGAAAAGTGACAAAAAGGTGGAGACTAAACAACATGCTATTGAACAATCAATGGATCAATGAGGAAATTAAGGGAGAAATAAAAAAATACAGAGGCAAATGAAAATGAAAATACACCACACCAACTCATATGGGATGCTTTAAAGTCCTAAGATGGGAATTCATAGCTATACTGGCCCACCATAACAAACATGAAAAATATCAAATACGTAATCTTAATCTGCACCTAACAGACCCAGAAAAAGAACAACTAAGCCGAAAGTCAGCAGAAGGAGGGAAATAACAAAAATTAGAGCAGAAATAAATGAAATAGAGAGTAAAAAACAACAGAAAGGGTCAATGAAACTAATAGCTGCTTCTATGAGAAGACAAAATCAATAAACCTTCACCCAGGGTTTTTAAAAAATTCTTTTAATTAGCCTCACTAATTAAAAAAAAAAAGAGAAGGTTCAAATAAATAAAATTACAACTGAAAGAAGAGAAATTACAACACATGCTGCAGAAACACAAAGGATTATGAGAATACTATGAAGAACTTTATGCCAACAAATTGGACAATCAAGAAGAAAAGGATAAATTCTTAGACTTGTACAACCTCCCAAAACTGAATCAAGATGATATAGAGAATCTAAATAGACCAATCACACGTAAAGAGATTGAAACAGTAATCAAAAACCTCCCAAAAAATAAAATTCCAGGACCAGATGGCTTCTCTGGAGAATTCTACCAAACATTCAAAGAAGATTTAACACCTACCCTTCTCAAACTATTGCAAAATATTGAAGAAGATGGAACATTTCCTAACTCATTCTATGAGGCCAACATTACCCTGACCCAAAACCCAGAGAAGGACAACACAAAAAAGAGAGACTCATAGCCCAATACTGCTGATGAACATAGGTGCAAAAATCCTCTACAAAATGCTGGCAAATCGAATACAGAAATGCATTAAGAGGATCATACACCATGATAAAGTGGGACTTATACCAGGGATGTAGAGATGGTTAAATATCTGCAAATGATTCACTGTGATATAACACATTAACAAACTGTGGAATAAAAACTATATGATCATGTCAATAGATGCAAAGAAAGCATCTGACAAGATCCAACATCCATTTATGTTAAAAACACTCAAAAAAATGGGTAGAGAAGGAAAGTACCTCCACATAATAACAGCTATACATGACAAACCCACAGCCAACATCATACTCAATAGTGAAAACCTGAAAGCTATCCCTCTGGGAACAGGAACAAGACAAGGGTGCCCATTCTCACCACTCTTATTCAACATAGTATTGAAGGTTTTGGCGAGGGCAATTAGGCAAGAAAAAAAAAATAAAAGCAAACTGGAAAGGAAGAAGTGAAACTCTCACTGTTTACAGATGACGTGGTTCTATATATAGAAAAGCCTAAAGAATACACCAGAAAAATATTAGAAATAATCAACAACCACAGCAAAGTTGCAGGGTACAAAATGAACTTAAAAAAATCAGTGCATTTCTATACACTAATAATGAAGTAACACAAAGAGAACTCAAGAATACAATCCCAATTACAATTGCAACAAAAAGAATAAACTATCTAGGAACAAATTTAACAAAGGAGGTGAAGGACCTATACAATGAAAACTTAAGACATTACTGGAAGAAATCACAGAAGACATAAAGAGATGGAAAGAGATTCCATGCATATGAATTGGAAGAATATACATAGTTAAAATATCCATACTACCTAAAGCAATCTACAGATTCAAAGCAATCTCAATCAGAATCCCAATGACACCCTTCATCGTTATAGAACAAACAATCCTAAAAATTCATATGGGGCAACAAAAGATCCCAAATAGCTAAAGTAATCCTGAGGAAAAAGAACAAAGCTGGAGGCATCACAATCCCTGACTTCAAAATATATTACAAAGCTATGGTAATCAAAACAGCATGGTACTGGTACAAAACCAGATCAATGGAAGAGAATTGAAAGCCTTTAAATAAAATCACACATCTATGGACAGTTAATCTTCGACACAGGAGCCAAGAATATACAATGGAGAAAGGAAAGTCTCCTCAATAAATGGTGTTGAGAAAACTAAAGAGTCACATGCAAAAAACGGAAGTAAACCATTATCTTTTGCCACACACAAAAATTAACTCAAAATGGATCACAGACTTGAAGGTAAGACATGAAACCATAAAACTCCTAGAAGAAAATAGAGGCAGTACACTCTTTGACATCGGTCTTAGAAGGATCTTTTCGAATACCACATCTACTCAGGTAAGGAAAACAAAAGAAAAAATAAACTAATGGGACTTCATCAGACTAAAGAGCTTCTGCAAGGGAAAGGAAACTAGGAACAAAATGAAAAGACAACTCACCCAATGGGAGAAAATATTTGCAAATCGTACATCCAAAATATATAAAGAACTCATACAACTCAACAACAAAATACAAACAACCCAATCAAAAAATGGGCAGAGGATATGAACAGACATTTTTCCAAATATAGAAATGGACATTTTCCAAAGATATACAGATGGCCAATAGGCACATGAAAAGATGTTCATCATCACTAATTATTAGGAAAATGCAAATCAAAACTACAAGACATCACCTTACACCTGTTAGAATGGCTATACTTACCAAGACAAAAAACCAAGAAATGCTGAAAAGGATGTGGAGAAAAGGTAACCCTCCTACACTGCTAATGAGCAAACAGCTGCAGCCACTATTGAAAACAGTATAGAGATTTCTCAAAAAATCAAAATAGAAATACCATACAGTCCAGCTATCCCACCACTCAGTATTTATCCAAAGAACTTAAAATCAACAATTCAAAGAGACTTATGCACCCCTATGATCATTGCAGCGTTATTCACAAAAGCCAAGAAGTAGAAGCAACCTAAGTGCCCATCAACTCATGAATGGATAAAGAAGATGCGGTATACATATACAATGGAATACTACTAAGCCATAAAAAAGGACAAAATCATCCTAATTGCCACAACCTGGATGGGCCTTTGGTACAGAGAAAGACAAACACTGCATGATTTCACTCATATGTGGAAGATAAACAAACATATGGACAAGAGAACAGATGAGTGGTTACCAGAGGGGAAGGGACTTGGGGAGCGGGCATAAAGGGTAAAGGGGAACATATATATGGTGACTGCAAATAATAATGTACAACTGAAACTGCACAGTTATAAACTACTAGGACCTCAATAAAATAAATTTTAAAAAGTTTTAATAGCTTTATTGATTATGACATAAAATAACTGCCCATATTTAAAATCTACCATTTGATAAGTATTGACAATATATCCAAACAGTGAATACATCATCACAATCACCCTGAAAGTTTTTCTTACGCCCATGGGTATTTCCTGCTCATTACCCCCACTTCATCCCCAGGGAATCACTGATTTGATTTCTGTGACTATAGATTCGCTTGAATTTTCTAAAATTTTACAAATATGGAAATGCAGAACATACTTTTAAAATCCAGTTCAAAATAAATTGTCTGAGATTCTTCCACATTTTGCACGGATCAAAAATCCATTTCTTTTATTACTAAGTAGTATTCCATTGTATGGACATACAACAATTTATCCATCTATCCACTGGTTTATCAACATTGGGGTTTTCTACAGTTTGAGGCTATTATAAATAAATTTCTATGAACAATAATGTACATGTCTTTAATGGACATATGCTTTCATTGCTCTTGGGTAAATACCTAGGAGAGGAATGGCCAGTGTTTTTTTATCTTTGTAGGAAACTGAAAAACTCTTTTCCAAAGTATTTTCTATTGTGATGTCTTCAAGTTCACTAATCTTTTCTTCTTTAATGTCTAATCTTCTGTTAATCTCATCTGGTATTTCTTTCATCTCAGACATACCAGGGGGGTCTGAGATGGTATTTGGGTCACTTTTACATTTTTAATGATTTAAGATTTTAAATCTTTCTCCCCTTTTTTTTGAGGAAGATTAGCTCTGAGCTAACATCTGCTGCCAATCCTCCTCGTTTTGCTGAGGAAGACTGGCCCTGAGCTAACTTTCGTGCCCATCTTCCTCTACTTTATATGTGGGGCGCCTACCACAGCATGGCTTGACAAGCAGTGCCATGTCCACACCCAGGATCTGAACCCACGAACCCCGGGCCACCGAAGTTGAATGTGCGAATTTAACCACTGTGCCACCCAGGCCAGGTTTTTATGCATGTTTATATGCCTGGGAATTTTTATTTGGATGCCAGACATTGTGAATTTTACCTTGATGGGTGCTGAATATTTTTTATTCCTATCATTATTCTTGAGCTGTGTTCTGGAATACAGTTAAGTCACTTGTAAACAATTCAATGCTTTCAAGTCTTATTTTTAAGACGTTAGTTGGTACCACCTGAGCAGTATTCAATCTAGGGCTAATTATTCCCCACTACTGAGACAAGAGCCTTCTGAGTACTCTTTCCAGTGCCTCATGAATTATGAGGTTTTCCAATCTAGCAGGAGGGCACAGACACTATTCCTGACCTTGTTCCCTCTAAGTTTTGGGGTATTTTAGTTTTAGTTGTTTTAGGAGTAAAGGTAAAGCCTGTTCCCGTAAGTAAAAATGGGGCGTGGGAGTGGGGGACATTTTTCCTATTTCTTAGGTGGAAGCCTTGATCATTACTTTTAGAATTTTCTTCTTTTGTAATTAAGCATTTGAACCATAAATTTCCCTCTCAATACCACTTTGTCAGCATCATACAAATGTTGATATGCACTGTTTCCATCATAATTCAGTTTAAAATATTTTCTAGTTTCGTTTGTGATTTCTTCTTTGACCTATGGTTTACTTAGAAATATGCTGTTTAATTTCCAAATATATCAGGGTTTTCCAGCTTCTTCTGATTTCTATTTTAATTCCAATGCCAGAAATCACACCTCATATTTTTAAACTGCTTGTGACCTTTATCACCAAGCATATTTCCTACCTGAATGAATGCAGCAACTGTATATGAAAAGAACATTTATTTTCCTATGGTTAAAAGAAGCATTTTATACATTTCAAGTAGATCAAACTGGTTGATATGGTGTTCACATTTTCTGTCTACTGTTCTAAACATTACTATGAGAAAAGAATGTTGTCTTCTTCAATTATAATTGCAGATTTGTCCACTTCTCATTTCAGTTCTATCAGTTTTTGCTTCACATACCTTCAAAGTCTGTTATTAGATATGTACACATTTACAACACAACATCTTCATGATGAACTGACATTTTCATCATCATGGTATGTCCCCATTTAGCCCTCATAATATTCCTTGTCCAGAAGTCTATTTCATCAAATAACACAATATAATATCATGTTAACATAACATTTATATATTGATTATTTTCTTATATATACATATTTCAATCTTATGCTTTATGTTTAAAGTGAGTTTCTTGTACATATACAAACGGTTTTCCTTTTTTATCCAGTCTCACAATCTCTACTTTCTAACAAGAATTTGAGGTCATTTATATTTATTGTAATTACCTATAAAGTCTTATTCTTGGTTTTATATTTGTCCTGATTTTCTATTTCTTTTATCATCTTTTTGCACCTTCATTTGAATTTATTGAGTATTTTTAGGTACTCCTTCCCATTTCAACCCTTGATTTAATAACAACTATCTGTGTTCCATTGTTTTAGTGATTGCTCTAGGATTTACAGTATGCATTTTTAACTTAACATAGTCCACCTTCAAATAATATAGGACTTGTCTTACAACACTCCCCTTTCCTGTTATTATTTTCATACCTTTACTTCTACATAACTGATAAACCCCACAATCTATTGCTATTACTTTTACTTTAAAATGTCAATTATCTTAAGGAAATTAAAAAATAAGAAAAATTTTCAAGTTTATCCAAATATTTATCATTTCTGGTGCTCTTCATTTATTTGTGTTACTCTAATTTTCCATCCAACTATCATTTTCTTTCAGCCTGAGGAACATCTTTTAACCTTTCTTGAGCTTTTGTTTGTGTGAAAAATTATCTTTATTTAGCCTTCATTTCTGAAAGATATCTTTGTTGAATAAAGCATTCCAGGTTGACATTTTACTCCTTCAGCACCTAAAAATATCCCCAAATTGTTTCCTGGCTGGTATTGCTTCTGATAAGAAGTCTGTGGTCATTATTTTCAAATCTCTCTTTCCCTACATGGAATGAGTCTTTGTTTCCTCAAGTCTGGCTACTTTGAAATTTTTTCTTCTACTGATTTTCAGCAATTTTGAATTACTCCTGCTTGGAGTTACTAAGTTTCTTAGATCTATGAATTTATAGTTTTCATCACATTAGGGCAGTTTTGCACTATTATTTCTTTAAAATTTCCCCTTTTATACTAGCCCTTCTATTTCAGAGACTCTAATCACAGATACATTAGACCACTTTATATTTCCTCACAGGTCACTCAGGCTCCATTCTCCACTTCCCTCAACCTGTATTTTTGCTGTGTGTACATCACTTTGCACTGTTTTTATTGCTAAATCTTCAAATTCATTGATCTTTTCTTCAACAGTATCTAGTCTGTTAAATGATTTTGGGTCAATTTTTTATTGCAGATCTTATATTTTACTTCTAGAATCTTCATTTGGTTATTTTTCAATACTTTTCATTTCTTTTCTCATTAAGTTCCTGATTTCCTTTAAATCCTTAAGAATGTTTTTAATAGCTGTTTTTAAGTCCTCACCTGCTAATTCCATTATTTTTCCCACTTATAAATGTACTTTTATTTTCTAATTTTTCTTCAGGTTGTGAGTCACATTTTGCTACTTCTTATATCTAGTAGTTTTTTACTTATTGCCAGACATTATGAAAATTACACTAATGAGTACCTGCATATAGTGGTTTGCCTTTAAAAAGTGTAAAGGTTTATATTGACAGGCCCTTAAATCTCATGCACACCAAATTGATCCTTTTAAGATTTCTTTACAACCTTTTTTTTGGCTGGATCTAGAGCAGTAATTCTCAAAAGCATGCTTCACCAATTCATGGGATTCCTTGAGACTGACTTTACAAAAGTAATGCTAAGAAACTGCTGGTGCATTACCACAAATCAAAGTAGTGGTACTAAACTGATCTAGTAGTCATTTATTCTTCATCACCAAATACTTGCATTAGAAAAAAAAAGCCATGAAGTACAAAAATGATTACTTATTAAATCTTGATGCTTTTAATACTGTGTGTGATGAAACAGGAAGTACCCATTAAAGCATTTCTGCTACATACTAAAGAACAATGGTTGTCTTGAAGAAAAGCACTTGTTAGGGTTGTGAGATGAACTGATTTTTTTTTTCACAGAGCACCATTTTTACTTGAACAAACAACTGCACACTATGTTCTTCAGATTTGCTATTTTCTCAAAAATGAACAAAATAAACCTCTCAATTTAGGGAAAACAACTGACAAAATATTTTGTCAATGATGAAATTTGAGCCTTCAAACTAAAATTTAATTTTGAAAATTTTGTATATGCCACTATAAGCCTGATAGCTTCTCAATACTTAAAATATTATCCTGTGAGATGAGTGGTGATATTAACAAATATGATTCATTGACATCATATAATGTAATGTGTCAACATTTGGTTGAGCTGCGTAACTAATGAACCAATATTTTCCAAATGACGATTTCGTATTACAAAATCATGCATTGAAAGTAAAGATATTTCAGTGAATTTTAATATAACAGAATACTGAACTTTCATTGATGTGGTTTCAGATTTTACAATGCAACTAATCTTTAAGAAACTATTACTTGCCAAGTTTTGGTACAGTATCAAATTAGAATATCAAATAAGACTATAAATTAATTATTTCTCATTAAGAATCCTATTTATGTTAATATGTAATAAGGGTTCACTTATGTTATTAATTAATAATTTTTTAAAATTTCTCAGTTTTAATTGCTAATATGGAAAATATTCCATTGGAGTCTATACTAATTGTCCCACAGCTTCAACAGTATCTTTCCTTTGGCTGGAAGGAATTTAACAATTTCCTAACCCCACCTGTGAGCTGAAGGAATTGTTTGACTTACCCTACGCTACACAGATCACTACTGAGCCGAAGATTTGAGGGGAGCATAATCCAGATTCTGTAGTTTTTCTCTCTGTAGCTCTCTTTTCTCTAATACTCTGCCCTATAGATTCCAATCATCTCAGCCTCGTGGATCTCCTAGCTCTTTTTCTCAACTTTGGCAAGACTATTAGGCCTTGTTTGGGTTCCCCTTCCCTGAACAGTGGTCTAGAAATTTCCTCCAGGCAGAAATCAGAGGCAACTACAAAGTTCACCTTTTTGTTTCCCTTTTCTCAGAGCTCACAGGCCTATTATGCTGCCTGTTGTCTAATACCTAAAAACAGCTGTTTTATACATTTTGTCGAGCCTTCTAGGTGCTTACAGCAGGTACCATACCAGTTACTCATCTGAGGGCAGAAATAGAAATTCTTATAATGTCTTCTTTCTCATACAAAGTTTTTGCCAACAAAAATGCCAATGTTTCCCCAGGTTTGAACAGTTTCAAAAAAACTAACCAGTTAGAGATGTAGCTCATGAAAGCATATTTGGCCATTATTAGGCATATTAAGTCTATTTTACATGATAATGCCTACCCTTACATCGGAAATTATGGTGTTTTACATTCACATGGTTTTATGTTAACATGAATCATAAATTATTTCATTTAACAATTTATTTTATAGATTAATATGGATATTTTAAATGTTACTGAGCATAATAATTGTCTTTGCTTTTTTGTTTTTAACAGCAACTTTTATCTTGAACTTTCCAGTTCTCAAAAAGTTAAAAATAGAAATACCCTATGACCCAGCCATCCCATTACTGGGTATCTATCCTAAGAACCTGATATCAGAAATCTCAAGAGTCCATTGCACCCCTATGTTCATCACAGCATTATTTACAATAGCCAAGACGTGGAACCAGCCTACATGCCCAGAAACTGATGATTGGATAAAGAAGATGTGGTATATATACACAATGGAATACTACTCAGCCATAAAAAAAGACAAAATTGGCCCATTCACAACAACGTGGATGGACCTCGAGGGTATTATGTTAAGCGAAATAAGCCAGTCAGAGAAAGACAAACTCTATATGACTCCACTCATAGGTGGAAGTTAGTATATTGATAAGGAGATCTGATCGGTGGTTACCAGGGAAAAGGGGGGGTGGGAGGAGGGCACAGAGGGGGAAGTGGTGTACCCACAACATGACTAACAAAAATGTACAACTGAAATCTCACAAGGTTGTAATCTATCATAACATTAATAAAAAAAAAAAAAGGAAAAAGCCTGCCTCAAATCTTCGTCAGCAGTTACTCTAAAGGGATTTTGGCCTGCCCAACAAAGAAATAATTGGCAAAAGGTCATTCTGTTTAGTCTGTTACACTCCAATAAAGTGAAAACAGATTTACAAGCACTTTATCTGCCATTTAAATGCCTGAGAAACAAATAATTTTATATAGTTGTTTTTATTTTCCTTCAGATTCCCAAATTTTAACAAACACACTGTCCATATAATTTACTACTTTCTTTCAAGGTCATTTGGAAGGAATCTGCGATTTAAATTAAATTAAAAAAACAAAATTAATACATTCCAATTATTTCCTTTTAGAGAGGAAAATGTGTAGTGAAAATTGGATACTGGGGCTGTACTAATAATTTCCAAGCAGAATACAGCACATTGTTGCAATGTTATAATCACTAGGATGAAAAGCATTATCCTAGTTTTATCACTAAATGACTTAGCCAAATTAGAGGCCCTCGCTGGGCCTCAAATTCCACATTAATTTTTAAAAAAAAAGCTATGAATACATTTCACATGTCATCTGTTAACCATTTTTTAAAATTAAAAAATGTCAACACGAGGTGGTGCCAAAATGTCAAAACTTTCACCAAAAGAGATAGCCCGTCTCAGCAGACACAATAAAGAAATCAAACCTGTCACCTAAAAGAAACAAAATGTGCAATAATATCTCATGTGGATTCTTCCAAAGCACAATTCTCAACAGTGAATTTCTTCCCCCTTTTCCATTAACATTTTTTGTAGTATCAGAATCTTTTACTGCCTCCGTTCATTTCCTTATTTTAAACATTATAAACCACCAGCCCCTACAGATACTTCTTTCAACTACGAAAGCTATTCTTTTGAGAAAAATCAGATTAAAGTTCCGTATCAGAAAAGGCATATTAGACCTTCAGGGCTATAAAGGACCAATCTCAGAGGCTCTTTAAAACTGCTCTGG